>NC_092621.1:19985000-20260000 GCF_047663525.1 Anas platyrhynchos
TCTAAAGTTGGTGAATGTTGCCAATAAACAACACTGAAAATTGATTAAAAGATTGATGCTGTGTTTGAAACAGTGGGGACTAGCACAAACAATAAAGAGAAAGAAGAAGAATGATGGCAATTAATATACCATCTGATGCCTTTCCCTCTGGGAAATTAACGTTAAAAGAGCTTATGCATGATTTTTCTGAAACTGTCTTTCTTTTAATTAGCTTTTATGCGGTACCCACTTTAAAGCAGTGTACACCTCAGCCTGTCTGTAGGCTTCCTTCCTTCCTTCCTTCTTTCCTCCAGTACTAGTCCCTACTCAAAAGTGTCAGCAGTCAGTCAGGACATCCACAGAGTGCAATATGTCTGAGAAACAGTAGCCACCACTCCGCCCTATAGTCAATTACTAGAATTCTGCTCTTAACTGGACTAGCAAAAATTAGTTGAGTGTACACATTACCTGTAAAATTAACATAAATAGAAGCATTGTTTCCTGTCATTGAACAGCTAAGACCTTTTAACCGTTGCACAATTATCCCCAAACCCATGACAATATGAACTGCAATGATCCCGAGTGTAAATGAGTAACCAAGCAGTTTTTGAAAGGCAAAGGATAAGCACATTTATGGATGGACTACACGCTACAAATCTAGATATGCTATCATGCAAATAGCAAACATTCTTCAGCTGCTACCTCATGAGATCAGTTTTACTGCTGAAGACACAGGCAGGCTACCTAGGGACTCTCCGAGCATGACAGTGCATACTGTCACATCTAGCGTATTACCATTAGAAGGCAAAAAAAGGGAGGGCTGTGTTCCAGCAAGAAGTATTTCGGATGACAGAAGAGGTCCATAAACACAGTTTGCCACTGTTTACCTCTGCATGGTGCTTGCCACGTTTATGTTTCAGAGCTCACCGTCTCAAAGGTCCAAATTCTTCGGTGTAACTGTAACTGCTCTGCAAAACAAAGCAGCCTTCATCTGGTTTATTGAGCTTCTCAAGAATTTGCCTTATGTAAGGTGAAACTCAGGTAATCAACAGTCATAAAAGCAATGCCTATATTGTTTGAACATTTCACATTGACAGAAGGGATGCATCTGAGTCACATGGGGCACAGTCGAAGCAACTTAATCTCTATCATTTCTTGCAGCTTTCTTCAGGCTGCTCTAAAAGTGTGCTGGAGTCAGACTTGCGCAGGTGAGAACAAGGAGGAAGGGTTATGAGAGTGAGTCACTGGCACCCTTTTACAAAAGCACAGCTTAGATGTGGCATGGAAGGGTTAAGCTCTGACTGCACCACCCAGATCATTCCAGCAGGCTTTCCACCCATAACTACCTTAAGCAAATACTTTTTTCACTTCCAAATGTTTTTACTAGATTTGAGCAACAACTAAAGAACAATACTGCAGAGTTAAAATAGAAATAGAAATCCCACACGCTCTGCTGCTGGTAGAGATTTTGCATTCATTAGTCAGATTTCTATCCTGTTTGACTCTGTTATTACTATTTTCTTTCATTCTTTTTCCAGCACTGCCTATAGTTATGCCTGATGACAGTTATTGTTTCCATTGTTGCTTTTCTAGTGCAGTGCCCAGAATGGCATATTGCTTTGCTATATGTAATAAAGCATTAACCAAAACAAAAAAAAAAAAAAAAAAAGAAAAAAAAAAAAAGAAAAAAAAAAGTGCTGAAAGTATCTGCCCACTAAAATAACAACATGCTTCTGGTATATGAACAACACTGAAAATCTTCCATCCAGGACTTCCAAAGGTGTTCCTGAGTCTGTAGAAGCATCACAGTAACAGCTCTGTACATTTCTTTCTTTGATCATTACAGAAGATGAGAAGGAAAAATGTGAGCTACTATGACTATCCTGAAAAAGATAATTCTGTGTTAGATGGCAGAAGTTATTTAACATAGAAGACAAATGGTCTTCCACCACATTGAACAGCAACTGAAGTCAATGACTGGTCATCAGTGGACTCTCCTAGGATTCAAGAACAAGGTAGCTGAGGTATATATCACACATATCACAGTGGTGATGGTCATGTCACCTTCCCATCCGCTCTATCAGTGCAATGTGGGGCAAGTATGCACTCCTCTGCAGTAGTGCAATTGGGTGTTACAATTACTGAAAAGAATGTCAGTGCCACGCCAAGAATAGAGCTTCTTTATTTAGCTACAACTCTGACCATCTTTTCCTTGTGGTAGCTGCCAAACAATTTCTACTGCTAGAGCATGAAAATGTTTGTGGCTCCAGAAGCATCAGAAGAGCAAGGTGAAAGGGTGAATAAGCACATCTACACTAAGTTGCCATTCCTCATGCTCAGAATCCTCCAGGTCTGGTGGGGCTTTCTCCTGACCACCCACCTCCTCCTTGTTGTCGCCCCAGATGGGTGTGCATAAACAAGCCCAAATTTCTAGTCCTTCCCAGTATGACTGGATCTTTCAGTGAAGGATATTTTCACCATCATACATTAAACATCAGACTTAAGTGCTTCCACTGATAGTCAGGGTTGTCTATATAGATAATAAAAGGCACTAGTGAATCACTTATAGGAAGATTTTAAATCTGATCTTTCACCGTTCACTAGCCATTCAGGGAGTCCAAAGCTATCTGCCTAAATTCAGGTGGTATGAGTGTCTTTAAATGAGATGTTATCATTTTTATGATTGAAATCCAATCCCAAAACCAGATAATTTGGAATTAAAAAAAAAAAAAAAAAAAAAAAGTGGGACTACTGGGGAAATTGTCTTCTAAAGCTGTTTTTAACAGTTTGAATGTATATTTTTGTTTTGTTTTGTTTTGTTTTGCCAGATGATCTCATGTAAACCCTTATTGTAAACCCTCTTTGTAAAACTCATATTACATCCATGGACAGATTTCCAAACTTAGGCTGTGTGCCTTAATATTTAAAAAATTATATTGGTATGTTTGGAGAAAGTGTTTGAAATAAGACAAAGGATTAACCTCTAATTGTTTTCTGCCAGAATCTATTTAAGTTTTTCAGTTCTTGCTCAGGAGAGAGAAGATGAAATTGATAAGAAGGGTCTGGTGCACATTCATTCACACTTTTCTATTTCTAAAACACACAGGATAAAGACATCTTTTAGTTCCTGATTTTTCAAGATTTCTGCTAATTATTTTAGCTCTCGTGGCATTTCCATTAGGAAGCCTATCACTATTTCCACAGGAACTTACATTGGCTTTTTGCAAACTGGAGCAATGGCTCAGCATGCAGGAATCTTTGAATCCAAACCTCCACTAGTGATAGGCATTAATGCAGGAATCTCTGAATCCAAACCTCCACTAGTGATAGGCATTAATATATTATAATAAATACTGATGATATTATTGGGAGATTATCTGAATTGATAGGTCTTATGGAGAAGATTATGGACAAAAAATATAAGGACCCTTGAATCTCAATAGAGAATCTCAGAATCTCAATAGACAATAATCAGAAGTTGTAGTGGCAGGGAGCCAAAGATATACATCTATACAGAAAGAGTCAGACATTCAAATAAATACATATATAGTTAAATTAGAAGAGTGTTATAATTCTTCTGATTCAAAGCAGGGACAATGTCAAGTGATACCTTTTTTGCTTCCCAGTAGCCCATATAGAATGTCTGCTCAGATTTACTACCAAGTAGACTAAAGTCTTCCAGATTTTCTATCTTCCAAGCAGAGCATTGCATTTTCCAAATACTTGAAAGTTCTTCCTTGGAAATTTCTGTGTTTTGCCAAAATGGCATTTATCAATAGAATGTAATGGGAAATTTCCATCACAGCCTCTTATACACTGAAACTCAGCATTTGAAATAAAATAATTCAAAAGTGCACCCCAGTAACAGTGACACGAGCTATGTATGAAACTGTTCCTTTTGGCTCCTGTTGAGTCAGTGCTTGCTGACTGCTTTCAAGAACCTTTCTGCCCCCAAGCTCACCTGTCAAGGAAAAAGTTAACTTTTCAGCTGCCATACCAAATGAAGGGGAAGATCATCACCCTGTCCAACTCTGGCTCCAGTGGCAACAAGGATAGGGAGATAAGTTAACTTGTCCAGTTTTTATTTACCTCTTCCCTTTACCAAACAGCCCAAACTGTTAAATTGTAATATATTTTATATTCTCAACTCAATATCCAAATATTTTATTTGTTTTCAGTCACAAGCAGAATCTTTAATGATGATCAGCTCAATTTCTTCTCAATTCTCTATCAAAAAAGAAAATCAAGTTTCAAAAATTATTAGTGAAGGGACAGAATAGGGATAGAATAATGTGTCACCTTATAAATCCTTAATGTACCAGAAACTTTAAAGGCAGGCAACTCTGTTCATGCAGGGAATAATAATAATAATAATAATAATACAGAAAAAAAAAAAAAAAAAAAAAAAGACAACTAGAAAAGCTCTATAAGCTTCTGATTGGGAATGATTAGGGAGACTAGACTCTTCAGCTTGGAAAAGAGATGGTGGGTGTGGGAAGGGATGTCAAGGGGAGAATGTGACAGAAGTCTATACAACTATGAGAGAAAGGAGAAGAGGAATTGAGTGTGATTGTTCCTTAACTTCTCCAGTACAAAACATATGTGTATCAAATTAAGTAAGAAGTGGTAGGTTCATAATAAACAAGAGATGCTTTAGTAACAGACTTAAACAACAGAGACTCATGGTACAGGACTTTGTAGGTATCAAATGCTTGCATGGGTTCAGAAAGAACTTGGATAAGTTAAAGGAAGGAAAATAATGTCTAGGTGGCCTTCACACAGGGGAACAATGCTCCTGTGGATCCTTGGAATCCTTGGTCACAGACTGCTTGAGCCTGGAAGACTCTCCTCAGTAAGAGTCATTATGCATTTTGCCTGTTACACATTGCTTGGTACCAGAGAGCAGCCATTTGCAGGGACAAGATGGAGAACAGATGGACCTTCACACATATCCTGTCATGTTGTATGTACAACATTCATTTTTCTTCCAGATTGGTACAAAAGAATAGCTGGTGCTAAAAAGTAACAGAACAAAGAATGTACATGGGTACCTCCTCTCAAGTCTTTCACCACAGGTACTATGACTACAAACAGAGTCAACACCTACAAAACGTACTGGCATGCATTTCAAATCTTCCACAGGAAAGCCTCTAGTTCACTGATACTTACTATTATACTCACAAGCACCATATAAGTGAATACTTATCAGGTATATTTCTGTTGGTATTCAGCTCCTAGTCCTGCAGCCCCTCAACACTCAGCTGTTTTTCTTTTAGGAACAACCATGAACAAAATACAATGGGCTGTCTCAAAAAGGGAAAAGGTTGTCTGTCCAGAAAGCCCTCTACCATCTTTCACCTTACAATGTTTTCTACACATTACTTAACAACAAACAATCCAGAAAGTGAACTTTGTTCTGTATTATCACACTGGAGTTCTTCCATCTGCAGCCAAAGCAAGCGTTAGTATCACAAAGGCTGACTACATATTGATTTTGCAAGAGACTACACATCACTTCAGAGAGCACCAATGACAGCTTTGGCTATCAACACACCTCACTTTCCAACAAAGTTGGCAATCAAAATTTATTCACATTTCAGCTGAAGGTTTTCTAGGTTTCTGATCATTTCTGATTAACCAGTTAATCTGTGGATGCCATGTATCGGAGATAAACATGCTGGTCACTTTAACTTAAAGATGGTCATCTAACATTAACTTAAAACTGGTCACTTAAAGATAATGGTCACTTTAATACAATTGTTTTTCTTTTTCTTTCACAATAAAATTGCTGAGTCACTTGTGCCCTTCTGAGAGGAAAAAAAAAAAAAAAAAAAAAAAAGAAAACAAAGAAAAAGATGGAACCCATATTTATGTTTTTGCAATTACACTTCTTATTACATAGCTGGTGGAGGAAAGAAATTTTCTTCCCCACACTTACATGCTTACAACTGAAAAACATTAAATGTTCAGGCTGTAGTAATTGTTATATTCATTAAAAGAATCCCTCTTAACTTGGCCATGCTGGGATTTTCTGTGTTCTGTTGTCCCTAATAACTATCCTTGTTGACATGAATTGCAAACATTTCACTGAACAAGACACAGACGCACACCATTCCTGGTCTGGGGTTGTATCCATCTTTCTGCTCTATATTTGCATACTTTCTACAAGAACTTGGATGGCAGTCCATGACAGAATTAAAATCTATTTATTATTGTGATAAAGGATAAACACAGCTCATCAGCCTAAGCAGCAGAAATAAAATAAATAAATAGATACATATATTTGACTACAAAACCAGCTTCTTCCACAATAATACAGGTAATTTAGGTAATAGTTTTTAATTCTTGCTCTTTCATATTTAATGTGTGCCTGCTGTACAGAATAGGCATCAGAACAGCATAAGGATAACAATTTTAGGAATCTGAATGCCTCAGAAAATTTAATGTTGCCAGACATCCCTCCGTGCTTGGTCAGGTTACAGATTATTAAACTGTCCTTAGAATTTCCCTGACCTGAGTTAATTGTGGCTAAAGTTTATCTCTCACTTCCTGCCCTGTCCCCCTCATAAACCCCAGCTCCTGGTTATACTGTCCAGCACTGAAGTCAAGCCTGAGTGTGTCACAGCTTGGAAATTCTGGGAAAGCTGCTGCCCCATCCTTGAGGCTGGCATTTTCCTATGTCTTCCCCTCTCAAGTCGTGCATGAATTGATTGAATCTCAATGTTGTTTGTCAAAATGCTGGGAGCCTCTTAGAGGCAGCTTTACTAGCCAACACCAGATCCTTTTCAGTGCAGTAAAAAACAGTAGAAGATTCCAGACTATCGTAACCAAAATGGTTTAGTTGCACTCTGTTTTCTTCAATAGAAAATGTATCTATTATTCTGTCACTTTCCCATTTCTCTTTTGTGATGATACAAATGTTGTGATTTAACCCAGCAGGCAGCTAAGCATCACACAGCCTTTCACTCTCTCTTCCTGCACTGGGCTGGGGGACACAAGAAAAAAAAAAAAAAAAAAAAAAAAGAAGTAAAACTCATGTTTTAAGATAAAGATAATTTAATAGAATAGAAAAGGAAGGGAAAATAATAATACTGATAAAAGAATTTACAAAACAAGTGATACACAATACAGTTGCTCACCATACACCAACTGATGCCCAACAAGTTGGGCATCAGAATCCCCATGCACCCCAGTTTATTGTTCATCATGACTCCATAAATTATGGAACATCCCCCTGGCCGGCCCGGGCCAGCTGTCCTGGCCCAGCTCCTGTCCCCTCCCAGCTCCTGTTGCACCCCCAGCCTCTTGCTGGCAGGGCAGCAGTAGAAGCTCAAAATCCTAGGCTCTGTGCAAGCACGGCTCTGCAAAAGCTAAAATATCAGTGTGCTATCAACATTCTTCTCATCCTAAATCCAAAACACAGGACCATGCCAGCTATCAGAAAGAAAATTAACTCTATCCTAGCTGAAACCAGGACAATAAGTCTTTATTGAGATTTTTATTAATATCTATTGCCTGCCAGCTGCCCCTGAGAATATATTAGCCTTTTCAACAAGGCTGCTTTAGCTTTTTGGCACACCTTTCAACATGTCATCTCTGCACCAAGCCATGTTGCAAACAATGAAGGGCTGACTGTCAGTTCATAAACATTTCAGTTTCATAGCAAAAAAACTGTTTTATATTCCTTTACCGAATGGAACTTGAACCTAGTAAATCTGCTATTCAGTTGGAGCGTATCGCAGAGTGCATGCTCCACTGGAAGGGAAGACAGATGACTGTCAGCACCAAGAATTTACCACTGCCTCCCCTAGCCAGGCATAGCTTTCCCCCATAAACTCAGCTGTGCTGTCACATCACACCACATTTGGCATAGAAAACTAAACCCAGCTCCACAGCCTACTTTGTTCCTAGATCATCTACTAAGCAACTTTGAACGAAGGATGCTTTGCATGCGCTCCAGTTTAACATGTTTAAAATACAGACCATCTCATCTGAGGTCTGCACAGGCAGACTGTATTAAGTCCTGCAGCCCCAGTGACTACATGCAGGCCCAAGCACACAACTTCCATTATGCTGAATTAAACTCTTGGTGGACACTGTATAGAGACAGGGAAGTAACACAAGATGAGTAAGAAATAAAGCAAAGAGCTTCCAGATTCATTAAATTAAATTTGTGAGTAGTCTAGGCTGGGATTTTTCAAAGGTGCTCAACTGAACTGGGCATCTGAGTCCACTTAAAATTCAATGCAACTAGAAACTTAACTCATAGAGTCTGTTTTAAAGACTCCAGCATTCATAGGTTTGTTCTTATGAAAAGTAACTTCCCCATGTCATTTTTGACTGGTATTCGAATAATAATATTCTTAGATTCTTCATTCTCTAGTAAAAGGAGACTGTCCTCCTCTCCCTTCCACCCCCTCCCAAAAAAATAAAAAAAAATAAAAAAAAATAGGCTGCCTTACGTAGAGCCAGAAATTCTGATTATCTTCATTACTTACTTGTTTAATGTTATACATGAATGGATTTTTGGGAGGTGAAGGAGCAAGAAATCCAGCAAATAAACTACAGACCACAGAGCAGTAATTTTCACAGTGATGGCATCATGTCTTTATTACATTCCCTTCTGAGTCTGCTTCCATGCCAGGCAGATCTTCAGATGCAAAGGCAATCTGTCCTCTCCTACAAGAGAAAATCAACTCCGTGTATTTGCCATAAAATAAAATAAAATAAAATAAAATAAAATAAAATAAAATAAAATAAAATAAAATAATAAAATAAAATAAAATAAAATAAAATAAAATAAAATAAAATAAAATAAAATAAAATAAAATGGAAATAAACAGATTGGTGGCTGAAAAACCACATCATCTCATCTCTCATAGAACTCCAAGGAAGGGGAAGCACACTCACTGATTTGGGTGCTGCATTTTACCCTTTACTAGTTTTTAGGGTTTTAATGGTCTTCATGAGAGCCTTAACTCCTTCCCAAACTGATGCTTAAAGTGCTAAAAAGCACTCAGTTTTTCTCACTGTACAATGTTTGTACTTCCTAAATCTGTCTTTTTGTTTGTTTTGTTTTATTTTGTTTTGTTTTTCCTATTAGTGCTCCAATCAAACGCAGAATATTCTTGTTTTCAGTTTACCCCACTGTGCCTAAATTTAGACCAAGCCTTTGCATCTGTCAGCTCCTGCTCTAGAGTCTCTACTTGCGTTACTTCAAAATCTTCCTCTCTAGAAAGCATTTACAGTATGGGCAAAGCACAATATAAGCATACACTCATTAATCTTCATAGCCTTCCTTTGAGGTAAGCCCTTTTTGTGCCTCTTACCATTTAGTAACCTGAGGCAAATTTATGGTAGAAACAGTTCATCTGGTTAAGCTTCCTTGATTAAACTGCAATACCCTATGCCTTGAAGAAAACAAAAGTTTATCTTCCATTCCCTGTAATTGGTTATTTTCACAGAATCACAGAATTTCTAGGTTGGAAGAGACCTCAAGATCATCGAGTCCAACCTCTAACCTAACACTAACAGTCCCCACTAAACCATATCCCTAAGCTCTACATCTAAACGTCTTTTGAAGACTTCCAGGGATGGTGACTCCACCACCTCCCTGGGCAGCCCGTTCCAGTGCCTCACAACCCTTTCAGTAAAGAAATTCTTCCTAACATCTAACCTAAAACTCCCCTGGCATAACTTTAGCCCATTCCCCCTCGTCCTGTCACCAGGCACATGGGAGAACAGGCCAACCCCCACCTCTCTACAGCCTCCTTTAATGTACTTATACAGAGCAATAAGGTCACCCTTGAGCCTCCTCTTCTCTAGGCTGAACAAGCCCAGCTCCTTCAGCCGCTCCTCATAGGACTTGCTCTCCAGGCCCCTCACCAGCTTCGTCGCCCTTCTTTGGACCCGCTCAAGCACCTCGATGTCCTTCTTGTAGCGAGGGGCCCAAAACTGAACACAGTACTCGAGGTGCGGCCTCACCAGAGCCGAGTACAGGGGGACGATCACCTCCCTAGCCCTGCTGGTCACAGTGTTTCTGATACAAGCCAGGATGCCGTTGGCCTTCTTGGCCACCTGAGCACACTGCTGGCTCATATTCAGCCGACTGTCCACCATCACTCCCAGGTTCTTCTCTGCTTGGCAGCTCTCCAACCATTCCTCTCCCAGCCTGTAGTTCTGCTTGGGGTTATTGCACCCCAGGTGCAGGACCCGGCACTTGGCCTTGTTGAACTTCATACAGTTGACCTCAGCCCATCGGTGCAGCCTATCCAGATCCTCTTGCAGAGCCTTCCTACCCTCGAGCAGATCGACACACGCACCTAGCTTGGTGTCATCTGCAAACTTACTGAGGGTGCACTCAATGCCGTCATCCAGATCATTGATGAAGATGTTAAAGAGGACCGGCCCCAGCACCGAGCCCTGGGGGACGCCACTAGTGACTGGCCTCCAACTGGACTTGGCTCCATTCACCACAACTCTTTGGGCCCAGCTATCCAGCCAGTTTCTAACCCAACGAAGCGTGCGCCAGTCCAAGCCAAGAGCAGCCAGTTTCTTGAGGAGAATGCTGTGGGAGACGGTGTCAAAAGCCTTGCTGAAGTCAAGGTAGACCACATCCACAGCCTTTCCCTCATCCACCCAGCGCGTCACTTTGTCGTAGAAGGAGATCAGGTTCGTCAAGCAGGACCTGCCTTCCATAAACCCATGCTGGCTGGGCCTGATCGCCTGCTTCCCCTTCAAGTGCCGCATGATGACTCCCAAGAGGATCTGCTCCATGAGCTTCCCTGGTACTGAGGTCAAACTGACCGGCCTGTAGTTCCCCGGGTCTGCCCTCCGGCCCTTCTTGTAGATGGGCGTCACATTTGCTAGTCGCCAGTCAGCTGGGACCTCCCCCGATAGCCAGGACTGCTGATAAATGATGGATAGGGGCTTGGCCAGCTCCTCTGCCAGTTCTCTCAGTACCCTTGGGTGGATCCCATCCGGCCCCATCGATTTGTGGACATCCAAGTGCCGTAGCAGGTCACCAAACAGTTCTTCGTGGATGGTGAGGGCCACATCCTGCTCCCCGTCCCCTTCCACCAGTTCTGGGTACTGGGTATCCAGAGAGCAACCGGTTTTGCCGCTAAAGACTGAGGCAAAGAAGGCATTAAGCACCTCCGCCTTTTCCTCATCTCTTGTAACTAAGTTTCCCCCCGCATCCAGTAAAGGATGGAGATTCTCCCTAGTCCTCCTTTTTGTGTTGATGTATTTATAAAAGCGTTTTTTGTTATCTTTAACAGCAGTAGCCAGATTGAGCTCCAGATGAGCTTTGGCCTTCCTAATCTTGTCCCTGAACAGCCTCGCTACATCCTTATAGTCCTCCTTAGTGGCCTGCCCAATTTTCCAAAGATTATAAACCCTCTTTTTTCTCCTAAGCTCAAGCCACAATTCTCTGTTGAGCCAGGCTGGTCTTCTTCCCCGCTGGCTCATCTTTGGGCACATGGGGACAGACCGCTCCTGCGCCATTAGGATTTGCCTCTTAAAGAGCGCCCAGCCTTTCTGGACCCCTCTGCCCTTCAGAACCGCCTCCCATGGGACTCCACCAACTAGTGTCCTGAGCAGCCCAAAGTCAGCCCTCCGAAAGTCCAATACAGTGGTTTTACTGGTTCCCTTCCTGGCCCCGCCAAGAATAGTGAACTCCACCATTTCGTGGTCACTCTGCCCAAGACTGTTCCCGACAATCACATCCTCCACCAGTCCTTCTCTGTTTGTGAAGAGAAGGTCTAGCGGGGCACCACCCCTGGTAGGTTCACTAATCAGCTGCGTTTTCTAATCTCTAAGAAAATTTATCAGGAGATTGCCTCTAGCGAGTGCTGTTGACTACCCCTGATGGTTTCACTTTCAGGGCCCATACCATCCAGGTGAGCAACATGCCACACAAGCTACCTTATTTCTCCAAACTGTCTTCGTAGGAAACTTATGTTCCTTCATCTCCATTCTCCACAGGTCATCACACCTCCTTGAAAGAACCTCATCACACTTCCTTGTAAGTAGGATCACATCTCCACTTAGGCATTTGTTGCAGAAACCACTTTTGTGTAAACCACTTTACAGCTAACTCCTTGCAGTCATCTACTTTTCACATTTCTTCAAATATAATTGCCTTAAAATTCAACTTCAGATTCTTGCTTGTACCACTGCTGTGGTGTACTTGTTTCCATCTAACTTCAGTTTTCGTTTATTGAATTGCATCTTAATTTTCTTAATCATAGGTAGCCCTTGTTTCCTTAGGCCTTTCTATGCCACATTTTCTCACACTCTCCCTGCCCTCACTCTCACTGACTTTGATAATATATATCCCAGATTGACTATAGCGATTTAATGGATCACTGTTGTTATTAGGGAGGCTCTGTTGTCCCACTGCAATGCCAGTAACTGTTTTCTGTCATTGCCTTTTGTGAATACTTACCATGAGGACCACAGAGGCTTTAGGGCTTTTGTCTGCTCTCTCACAGCACACTGCCTTAGTACATTATTTGTCATCCCATCTGTGGTTCTTCCTTTCAGCTCCATCAGTACGCTCCCTCACAGCCACTATAAATTTCACTTCCCAGGTGTTCCTCTTCCTTCACTTCTTACTTCTGCACATGTTTATTGACGTATCCATTACCGTAAGATGAGTCTTTCCTGACACCTCTCATTTAGCTATCTTTACTCAGACTGCTTAATTCTGTGTCCTGGATCATGGTCTTACTTGGTATTGAATCATCTGAATACTCCTTGAAGAAAGCCCATTGCCCAAAGGCACTTTCAGACTGCTCAATGCATCCACAGTCATATTATGATAATGCTACAAGAACATGTTATCTCTGACCAGAATTTGTATCACTTACAGAGCTGGCAATTCCCCAAATAATCTGTCTTGTACTGTGTTTTGATTTTTACTGGGATAGAATTAATTTTCTTTATAGAGGCTCATCCCATGTTGTGTTTTGGATTTTTGATTAAAAGAGAGGTGATAACACAATGATGTATTTAGCTGTTGCAGAGCAGTACTCACACAGAGCCTTCAGCTCCTTGTGCTGTCCTGCCAGCGAGGAGGCTGGGAGTGCCCCAGGAGCTGGGAAAAGACACAGCCAGGACAGGGGTGTCCTACACCGTGTGGTGCTGTAATCAGCACAAACAGGTGGGGTAAAGAAGGAGGAAGGGGGTAATGCATTTGGGGTAATGGTGTTTGTCTTTCAATAAACTGTTCAGCATGATGGGCCCTGCTTTCCTGGGAGTGGCTGGACACCTGCCTACTGGTGGGAAGCAGTGAGTGGATTCGTTGTTTTGCTTTGCTTGCATGCACAGCTTTTGCTTTACCTTGCAAGTTGTCCATATCAATCCATGAGTTCTGCAAGCTTCACATTTCTGATTCTCTGCCCCATTCCACCTGGGGAGGTGTGTGGTGCCGAGTTGCCTGCTGTGGTTAAACAACAACATAATGTCATTTACACACTTTTAAACCAAATCTTCCACCCTGGGGAATTGTTTCTGAAGATAAAAGCATTCAGAAACCTGCTGAAAGGTAGGTCTTGATGGCTTGAGCTCAGTTTTATGCTAATACAGCTATTTAACTTCTATATAAATTCTTCATGCTTCTGTGCTTTGTCTGTAGAGTGTAGACTTTAGTTATCTTGTCTGTCTATATGAATTCTTCATGGCAAGGTTTTCTCCTTAGTTATGTTCACATCCAGGGAAACTTTGATGAGAAGTATATAAGTTCCACGCTGTATGTATCAATGTAGAAAAATCAGATCCAAAAAAAAGTTATTAAATGAAAATTTCCACTCTTGATCCTTTTTCTTCACCTCTAGTTATGGTTAATCTTTCATCATAACACTAGTGTATCAGTAGTCAGAGAACAGAAAAAATTTAGACACCACCTTTTAAATCTCCTTGTAACTGATATATCCACCAGCAAAATCTAAATTTTCAAAATGATTCAGTAAAAAAAAAAAAATCATCCTCTGAAATATGTTCTTAAACAGCTTACGTGTCAGTGAAGTTCTGAAATGAAATGCTATACATGAAAATCACTGCTGTTTTCAGGTTTAAATGTGCATTAGACTGAAATTTCCTATACAAATTACTAACCTCTGTTTTCAGACCAGAATACCTGCTTTACCAATGAAAGATAAAGGGAATTAGATAATGAAAGATAAAGGATTTTTTTTTTTTTTGTTTGGAAATATCAGAACCATATTTTTTGTGCAAGCAGTACACTTCAAAGTGTGTCTAGTACCTTTTAGCAATCTAGATTTTCATGATTTTTAAATATAAACCAAACCTATTTTGTCACGTTCAGACAGCCTGTGAAAGCCTTCTAGAAGTAGAGAGCACCATATTATTTTCTTTGAAATATCAATCATGAAATTATAAAATTCTCAGCTACTCCTTTTCAAGAGCTCTGTCCACCTCTCCTTATAGAATATATCTGTTTGGTTTACAAACAAAGGAGATCAAAGCCCGGCTTAAGGACTGTGTTTGCGCACTTCAAATATCTGAAGCAGCTCTCATTATAGGGTCACAGTATCTAAGTAAAAATTTATGGGACACTTAAAAACACAGAGTGAAAAATCACTTAACTGCTGCTCCTGAGATAGAGATATCAGCGAAAATATTGTCTACACAACCATGAAAGAAATAATGGAACTTCACAGGAGGTACCGTGGTAAGACTTTCTCTAAGATGCTGCTTAAAAGAATCGCCTTGAAATTGATTAAAAGTGTTTAAAAATCTATTAGCTATTTTTCTTACAATGCTTTCCAATTTGTTCAACTATGGATAATAATTGCATTATAAGCATTAATGTTCATTTTCTCAGGCAGACACTCCTGCTACTTTGCACTTCCAAGACTGTGGTAGCTGCTGTAATCATCAGAAAGTTTTAGCACTATTATTTTTCTGGAGGATTTTAAAAACATTTGTCCCCAAGTACAAATATATTCAGGGTGACTCAGCTGTGATTTTCCACAGTGACTATTGAGTTTACATGCAAATTTGGAAGCTTTTGCAAATAGTTAATGAGCATGGAATCTGAGGAGGAACAGAGGTTGACAGATTGCATATTTGCCTGAGATCAAACACTGTGCTTCTCAAATGTTGTCCTAACTGTACAATCAGTGGGAGTTTGGAGACCAGTGGTACTGATAGCATGTATGTATCCAAGTAGGCAAGCACCTTTTTGTACGTCTATAATGGAGAACTTACATAACTAATTACAGAGCAAGCAAGATGTGGTGCTCATTCCACCAATGTGTCATTCACTTGACTTTAAAACAGGTTTGAAAATAACTTTCAAATAAATTAGCTTTGCATTCTAGACCCACATATTGTACTAGTTTTAACTTTAATGGAATTTACTTCTAACATATTTGCATGTTTTTAGCTGTAACTAAAGCGTGTTGTAACTAAAGCGTGTTTTTAGTTGTAACTCTGCTGCTGAACTACAAGTTGTAGCCAAAATAATAATAATAATAATGAGCTTACTTCCAGGCACGTAGAAAACTATTTGCTAGCCCTGACTATTCACCTTCAACAGGAACAGACTGAAAAATATCCAAGCATGGGCATGTAAATATCCATAACAAGCATTCCAGCCTTTCAATATTTTGGAGCCAATCCAGGATACAGTAAATACAAACACCAAATGAGAAACTCCCATCACATGCTCTACCTACCATTGCTCAAAAGAATGATGCAAGAGCCAAACCTGGGTGTTAACAAAGAGTGCAGGAAGGGGCTTCCATCCCCCATTGTCCTGAGATTAGCTTTCCAGGGCAGGAGCATGTGCTCACAGAATACAGACATGTACCACCTCTGTGATACATATGAATCTGCATATGCATCTCACACTCATTTTGTAGCCCTAGACAAACAGTACACATGCAGTGGGGCCACAAGCAAATAAGGCTAACTGAGTATAGCAGCCCTGAGGCTCTCCACATCACATACTGAAAAAGCCAAGTGGCCTTTCCCTGATGTTTCCTCAATAGACTCTGCCAGCTATCCTTCATCCTCAGTAAGGAAAGGTGAGATATTAAAGCAGCTAAACATGAAAAGAATGAGAAGGGAGAGCTAGAAGAATGAGCTATTCAGTAACCAATCTCCTGATATCACAAAGATTGTGTAGAAAGGAGCAGGGTAATAAGCACTGAGCTACAATTAGTTTATTTCTAGTTCGGGTATTTTTTAGCGAATCCATTTTCTGTAAGAAAGAAAAAAAAAAAAAAAAAAAAAAAAAGAGTCTGAGGACAGCAAATAGCTAAAACCTTACAAATGTGTAAAAGTGTGTTTAGTCTCCTGCCTCTTGATTGTAGCAGCCAGAACTTGAGAAAGTAGCTCTTGTTTTCTTGCAAGACTTGTGATAAGGATGAAAAAAAAAAAAAAAAAAAAAAAAAAAAAAGAGGTGGTGTAAGATTCTTGTGGAAAAAAAAAAAAAAAAGAATGAACAGGACTCACTTGTAAACGAGTTTTTTTTACCACTAGTGACAGTTAGCAGGGGAACCAACGACCAATGTTAAGATAATGATTGTAGCTGCACTATATTTGTTCCATGCATGTAACCCTCTGTTGCTCAGCTGCACCTCCTATCAGTTCTTTTCCTCCTCTAGCCCCATTACAGATGCTGGCTCCTGTGGAAGATGATCAGAATCCCCCAATCCATTAGCATGGATGCTTTTGGGGAAGGGTCTACAATAGAAATTTCATCTCACATCTGCACCTTTCCTCAGCATTACACCTGCATACCATTTTCAAAATACTGACTCAAAGGCATCAGACAACGTAGTTGCAAATGCCACTGTTGATAATAATTTTGTGCAAAACAGCAGGCTGAGCCTGTAGGAGCTCTCACAACCATGTTATGTCAAGGTTTTTCTTCACCTGCTGACATTGCATGGCACAAAAAAGTAAGTCTGCAGATGAAGCTTGAAAATAACAAAGCTTCATAAACTGAAAGCATATTACTCCTCCAGGGCCATCCTTGAACTGGAACAAACCTCTCAGCTTTGCCTTTGCTATCCTCCTTCCTCACTGGAAAAACACACACACACACACACACACACACACACACGCACATGTGAAGAAAAAAAAACTTCAAGAGAAAAGAGGAAGTGAAGAACCTGAAATAGTTCAGAGAAGGAAGACAGAATACACTGTCCCTTAGCAAAGGGCAAAACCAGACAAGTAGGATTCCTCCATTCTATATTTACAGGTGTCAGTATGAAACATTTTGATGTGGTATATTGCTGACACTATTTCAGCACAAGAATAGGATTTGGTGGCTTGCGATTCCTGACCCAGCAGTGATTTCCTTGTGAAAGATGAAAGAAGTTTGACTCATGGTGAAGCGTGTGTGGCACAAAGTACTAATTGCCTGTGGTGCAGCAAAGTCCTGGTGTTGAGAAACTGTTCTCAGAATCTGCACTAGAACTTTGTCAGGGATTCCTCTTACAATGGTACAATTGTAACTCAGGTACAATAGTAAGACCATGGAGTTTTGCACAGGTAGAAGTGTCATAGGTATTTTGTATTTATAACTGGAACAACAGAAGTCTGCAATAATCCCATTAGGATGGTTTATCTCCATGGCACATGTCAGCTTAGCATGTGGACATAGCCTCTCAGTTTTGAACAGTGTTCTGAATGGAATAACATAGCCAATAGTAACTTCTGCAAAAATAAATATGGAAACTGTTATAACCCGCTCATACATGAGTGCTGAACATGTGTCAAATCTGTGATAAAGTTACTTCTTTAATCTTTGTGTGAGACAAGGTGGTGGCCGGTACATGGAGAAATCCAACTATTCGTGGCAGACGTGGTTTTGACAATCTAAGACTTTATAAACTTTGGCAGCTTAGTTTGGTCATACAGCAGTCCCATGCAGCAGGAAATGCACACAGGTCTCAGCTACATGCGTTACAGCTTCACACCTAATGTATATGGTCATTAACTTCATCTTACATTAACAGACCAGAATGAACTAAGACTGAGAAGATCACACAATATCAGTTTTGCCAATGTACTTACAAAGAAAGCAACATCCCTAAGAAATACAGTTTGGATAACTAGGGCCAGCAATTGCATAAGTTATCCCAGTGTAAACCCCTAAATATCATAGAACTGATACCACTGGGAATGGAAACAGACAATGTCTTAACACAAAGGTGATCACAGTTCTAAAGCCAGGGTAACTTTATGAAGATATTTTGGAGTCAACAGTCACACAGCAGAAAATAAAATAAAATAAAAATATTATCTCCACAATGTTAAAATTAGCTTCTGTTTCAACAGCAACACAGACATTTTCCGAGCAGATTTTCTCTGCTTATTATTCTGAACAAGACTCACAGAATTGTGATCAGGCATCATTAACTTTCACTTTGAGCATACAAACATCATCAGTGATATTTATAATTATTTGATTTTTCTTTAGGCCAATTGCTTTGTGAACTAGGAGTAAACAACTCTTAACAAAATGTCTTTGTGTACCAAATGACTTGAACATATGTCTTGTTATAAAGTGAAAATCTCAATTAAAAAATGAAATCCCTCCCCCACCACCCTCTCCCCCCCCCCCAAAAAAAAAAAAATCAAAGTGGTACACAAGACTAATAAAGGTCGCTAAATATTAGATGTACATTCATGTGCATTGGTGAATATATGAATAAACTGTGATATGCTGATGTAAGATCATTGGTAGAAGCAGTGCATGTCATGACATTCCTCAGTGTCACTGTAAAGCAAGTTTTAAGTAGTCAAAATGGATGGCAGTTTGAACTATATATACCAATGCACATTAACATAAGAACATACGGTTTGATATTTGAAATCATTGTGTAAACAGTCTGTAATTTAAGAATCTCTTACAGGACTGATCCCATGCTCCTTTCTAAATGTATAATTTTTCACTGATGCATTTGTTTGCCAATAACACAAAAGATAACAAATTTCATATACAAAGGTCTGAAAAAAACATGGCGAGTAGGCTACACATATGAATAACTTTACTAGTGTAGTTTTTGTTCCTTCAGAAAAAGTTCTGTAAAAAGAAAAAATGAAGAATTTTGTTTGGGGATTGATGTCTTATCACAGGTGTGTCCTCTGGTATCTAGCAAAGCCTGAAGCCTCTCCTTTCTTAGCAAGAGGTAGTACGGGGTGTGGAGGGGACAGTGAAATAGTCTCTAGCTACATCTAACTGCTCGTTAATGTAACTTCCATGCATTTAGTATCTTTGTGACTTTAACCTCTGGCTGAAAATTGTCAACACAATCAAAATTTACTTGCATAGACAAAAATTGTGATTATATTTTCCTTAAAAAAAAAAAAAAAAAAAAAAAAACAGATTAGAAAATAACCCATTGCTATTAAAGAAAGAAAACTGATAGTTTTGCTCTATAAAATAATATTAAAAACAGACATGACATAGAAAAGAAAGGAAATAGAAAGACACGCTTTCTCATTTAATAAGAAAAAGTGTGAAACTGTTAGTATTAAAGTTTTCCTCCTGTTTTCCACTTCTTTCTTCATGTATCTGATTCCATGACACCAATCACAAAGATCCTTCTTTTCTTATTCTTTTGGTTCCCAAGTTTCATGCTCTTATACTAAGGCAATTAAAACTTTGTCTGTTTTTTCAGTCTGAATGCTACCTCTCCCCCCTGTGCACAGGCTCAGTAAAAGATCTGGTAAGCATTTACATAAAACATAAGCTTTGACACAAAAGCAATGATGCATCCTCACTAACCCAGTGAAATCAAAAGGTTCTGCTCACCCACTTTCACCTATGCAGTTTCAATACCTGGCAATTTGAAAGCAAGTGATAGAGCTGCAGGCAAACAGTCAAATGTATTTTTGCTTCTTTTAGCCAGCAGAAGGTCTCATTATGCATCTGTGACAGTACTACTGAGAAAATAATCTTCTTACCAGCTTGTATTTAAAATTAAATCCTACTATGCTAAATAGCCTGGTATACCTACGCAGTACAGATCTGAAACTTTGTTCTGCAATGTGTTTCCTGGTCATTCTCTATTTACTGTAGGAGGAAACAATCCAGAGCTTGTCTGGGCTTTTCATCCTTGGAACTACAAAATATTTCTGATAAGATTCAAAATATTATATTTTCCTAAGACGAGACTTAAAGCATTTGTGCCTCTTTCCAAATTTTGGTACTTTTATTTAATTTTAAAATGAAGCTTTCCAAACCCTTACATGCCTTATTTGAATTAGTCTGAAATATGATGAATTTTTCACTCCTGGTAAAGTGACTTAGCTCTCTCACATAAGAACACAGTAGTATGTACTGTATGCAAGTATGGCGTATATACACAAACTCAGAGAGGAAACACTTCACAGGAGCAAGGAAACATCTTTGTGTATAGTCAGCCTGGTTCTCAGTGCTTTGCCTTCATGCTTCTAAAAATTGGCAACAAAAGGTCTGTATGCTCCACTCTCTTTACAATTCTATACAAGGAAAACTGTTTGTTTAGCCATACTGATTTCATAGTTTTCCTCATGTGGATTTATAGCTGTTTTGAATTAGTTTTGCTTATTTAAAACAGTTCTAGGTCAGGTGGAATCAACACAATCCCTATGTGAAAAAGAACACCCAAGCAGAAATCTGCTCCAGCTTATCTGAATCTACTCTAAATCTACTTTCAGCTAAGAAAAGACAAATAGTGTGTAGACCAGCCTTCTCCTTGATTGCAGCATTTGTATCTATGTTACAACATGTGTAACCTTGAAGATAAAAGTTTTAAATATGGTCAGACACTAGGATTTGAAACATCATTTAGAATTTAGTGCAATGTAACACCTTCAAACATCATATTAGTCCTAACATTTATTTTGACCTATGAATGAATGTTTCTAATTTATGGCAATAAACTCATCAATCTTTAGTAGATCTTGTAATTATTAAACAGGATTTAAAAACTGAACACACCTTTCTGGTTGGCTAGCCAACATACTACCTAAGCCAGGCCAAAGATAATCAATAACTGTTCCTAGGTAAGAGAAAGCAATTTGATTTCATATGCTAAAATCATGACAAAAGCATGATTTACATGCACTGATAATTTATGACTAAATAATACTAAGCACATTCCTGTTCAGGAAATGATCCTATTACACAGGAACAGTTGGAGACTCACACGTATACACCCTACTGAACCATTCTTTAGAGCTCCCAATATTTGCCTAGCAAATAATACTAAAAAAAAAATAATAAAAAATCACATCTCCCATCCTTTGACTCCAGTCTCTACTACATACACACGTACATAACTAACATAAAAGTAATACCTGAACTGCTAGGAGAAGTGGCGAAGAGAATGCAAAAATTAACTGCACTCTGCAGATATACAATATCTACAATATATACAATAACCTACAATATTATAATACAATATAATCTACAATCTACAATATCTACAAAGATATACAATAATCATCAAGGTCTTAAAATGGATACTGTTAGGTAATCTTACCTACAAATGGCACAGACAGCAAGGGTTTTCATAGAAGGCTAGGAAAACACCACCTAAGTACTAAAAATAAAATATAACATATCCACTATTTTATGACTTAAATTACCATGTCTATCTATGCTTGATTTAGAAACCTACACATATATTATTACAGCCTGTTTGCTTAATTCTATGTCATGCAGTTTGCATAAAATAAGGAAGAGGTATATTCACCTATGATTAGTATCAGCAGTTACAGACCCAAATAAAAGAAGGGAACAGTAGTAACCATCTTCAGGAAGGCCCGTTTTCTCAAAACTTTCTGTTGTGCTGGGAGAAAATGAAAAAAATAAAGTTCAGTTTGACACAGATTTTTTTTCCAGTTCTGGCACTGGAAATTAAACCTCACAAAAAGTGATAGACTTCAAGTGGCATTGCAGAAACCACTCACGAGGAGGAACAGAGAATTTAAGGGCCTGATCCAGGAATATAAAAACTGAATGAAGGAGTAGTCTTTTGTATCAATCTGACTCTATATTTCAGAATAAAACACATTTAATCCTGACAAAGTTCCCAGGATCTTCACTGTGGAGCCTGGGGAGCTGCTGCATCCATTCCACTTAAACTTCATAAGCAGTGAAAGCTATGAGCAACACTAAATCAACAGCACCATAACCATGGGCTTCTTCACATATGCATACTTCATGAAAGTGGTGCCCCCATGCACCTCTCTGGGTTTGGCAGATGGATCACGATGCTGAACCCTGGCATGTTATTGAGATCCCACAGGTCTATGACACAGGACTCAATAGGCAGACTGATGTTGCTACTATTACCAATCTAGAGCCAAAACCTATTGTTTTTGTTTGCATCTCGGATTGCCTTTGATAAGAACAGAAAGAGTCATAACTGGAAATAGCTTCTCAGCAATTATAGACATTTCCTTGAAAAAGGGTATTTTGAAATGAACTAGCACATTCCCCATCAGCATTTGCTCTGGGGTTTTAGATAAAGCAGAAAAAGAGGAAGTAAAAGTTTGCTGGGAGCTTGTAGGTAGTTTAATTCCGGATGTTTAAAAAACCCTGGCATTAGATGTAAAGTACAAACTAAAGGAAAAAAAATCCTCTTCACCTGATCCTTCAGGATGAGCTGCTGTTGACATGAATGATAAGCACTATTCATCAAAGCACCAGTTCCTTCAGAAGGAAATCCCCTTACCTCTGCTTTCACAGAGGAATTTTAATGAAGAGTGCCCAGAGCCATAGACGCTGCTCCTGCACTGGCATGTAAAGCACATGTCATTAAGTTAACAATTGGCTTTTTTGAGATCTCCTCTTTTGAGGTCAGTTTCTCAGTGGTAGCACAGCCCATAAGCATTGAATATAAAACATATACCAACAATTTTGCACACAGCTCTTGTACAACATCTTACTTTTGTTATGAAATGTTTGGAAACTGGGCAGGTTGTGACCTGTCAGCAATTCAAGTGTGAAGTTCATCTTTCTGGACAAAGGATCTATTTCATGGTTAACTGCAGTTCAGGAATAGCCTTCCAGGACAATCTCCTATGGCCAAAAAAGACGATTGCTGGATTATTATAACTATTCACATTTAGTAGTAAGTAGAGCTGCCTGGATAGACAGAGGCAGAATTTCAAATAAATTCCCCAAATGGACGAACAATTAAAACACCATTAAAATGCATTGTCTTCCTAACATTTTACTCTAGCATCAGTCCAATCTACCTTGCAGGTTTATTTTACTTGCTAGTAAAATAAAATGAAGTAAAATGTTTTATTTCAAAATCTCCAGTCTTTTCTATTTTGACTTTGCTGATAGGAAATATCTATATAAACAGCCTCATAAATGCTGTGAGATTTAAAGTATGGAGATAAATGAAATGCTCTGATGTCAAATAATCATTATTTCTGATTGTCAAGACTTGTGTATTCCCTAAAATAACTGAAAATCCAGCTTATTATAATGCCATAAAATAAGATAGATCATATTACACTTTCCTTTGGAAAACTTCAGTAAGCAGAAGGCTTAAGCCCCAAGGCAATTCAAGTTCTTAAATGCTATATATTTTATTTGCTATAAGAAGGAAAAGGGTGAGTCATCCAAGCTGATATTATTTTCCACCATAGACAAGTTTATACTTTAGTGTTAGCAGGTCCCTAACTGAAACTGTCAGAGGAAAACATTTTCTGTTAGAATCTATTACTAAATCTAACATCTAACTAATTAATCCCCCTAATGCATCCTTAAAAAAAAAAAAAAAAAAAGAGGAGTTGAAGGCAAAACATCTTCCGTATTCAAGCTGGTATCTTGCATCCTACCTTATGAGGGTGCATTTGATTAGTATTACTAGTAGAGTTTATGCAAAGAGGTTTTCTATAGCATATAGTTGCTAAATGGACTCAAATTTGAAACTACTCTGAGCAAAGGAGTGTAAACCACGTTGTCATTAGCACATCCAAGACAGTCAACCCTTTTGTTTTGAATTATTTGTCCTTTATTCATTTCTTTTCCCTGTGTAGTAATACAGCAGCCTATTCCCTATTCCTGTCCTATACCCTATTCCTATCCTATACTCTATTCCTGTCCTTGCTGCACTGCATGCTTCTCAGACTGTCAGACTTAAAAAGAACTACAAAACCAGACGATCACTTTTCCCCACATAATTTCACTATATTTGGAGATTGTGGTTCTTCCCCCACCCTTGAGAAAGGCAGGACAAGCTAAGAGCAACCACAGGTACCAGGAAAGCAAATTTATCTTGTGTAAGCAAATCTTTCATCTTGTCATCTCCATGTGCAGTATATCTTGCTTTACTAGTTTTCAGTCACAACTAATGTTAATACCTACTTTTATTGTTTTTCTCATTCCTTTAAGGACATTTAGGAGAGAAGAAAGACAAGCTGGTTTCAGTATTCATGTCTGTGCTGACAACAGTCAGCTGGACTCTGTATCATTTTTTCAAAATCCCTTGGGGTGGGAAATTACAGTGAAGAACAACAGATCTACCCTGATATACATGATGCCTGAACACTGTCTCTTTCACCAGAGGTAAGCAGGACGAAAGACCTGAGTCTGGTTTGCTGGTATTTTAGCAAACCTAAAAAACTAAATTAGTACAACCAAACCAGGTTTTGCTGCTTGTGAGACTTGCAGAACTCCTCATGATACAACTAGCATGTTCCTTCCAAAATGTAAATTTTTTTTTGAGACATGTAGAGAGCTTTTGTGCCCACAAAGTTACTAAGATCACTCCGCCCTCAAATCCTCCAGGGCTGCTGTAGTTATTAACACTGCCACCTCCACTGAGCTCTCACACCTGAGAGAGAACAGAAAAAAATAGACTTGGGTGGATGTCTATATGTCAGCATAGGTATTTATCATGTGGTTTTCTTCTTCAGTGCTAATACTCTTGATTAAATATCTTTTTTTTTTAAAATATCAGATTTCAGGTACAGGCATAGATAAAGCAAGGACCATTGCCTAGGTTACTAGAAATAAGCAAAACCTAAAAGTGTTAGCTAAAAATAGCTAAAAATAAGTAATTATAACTGAAATAAAAGCGTAGCAAGGGACATTTCAATGAAAAAGACAAGACCAGACATGGTAAAATCACTTATACAATTTATTTTGTTACTAAGTTACAGTCATATTAGCTCTAACAAATGCAGATTTGAAGTGGTCGATATATTTATGTATGCTGGCTAATCCAAAGGAAGCATGCCGTCAGTTTGACAGGTTATAAAAAACTCATTGATTAAAAATATGTTGTCCAACATTAATATTTTTCATTTTGTTCATTTTCATTAGGAATTCTCTATTTGTTCAAGAATCATTTTTCCCTGCCAGGTCTTGAATTTAGTTTAAATTAACAAGAGATCTGGTTCAGCAACAGCTTCTACTTCTACCTCTATAATGGTACTGAATGATAGGTTTCTATTGCACTATTGCATTTTACAGTCAAGTAAAAATGCTGGTATACACACAGTCTGATACTGTCTGAAAGTATCTAACCATACTATTCCAGGAAAGTGTCAGCTATCCACTTTATTCTGGTTTTGAAGGTAGAAAATCAACACACTGTGTTGCCAAAAAAAAAAAAAAAAAAAAAAAAAGTCCTTTTTACAGAGGGGAAGGAGGGAACACTAAAGCAATTCACAAGGGTTAAAACCAATCTTAGAGGCTTTGCTGTAATCTCAAAACTTTCCCTCACGTATACACACTCAAAGCATTAGAGATGTAATTTTCACTGTAATGATTTGATTTTAGTGTATGGTTGTCAGCCATATTAAAAATACTGCAACATAATGATTTCAAGCTTCACTCAATGACAAGCAGTGATTCCAGCCAACATCTTCACACCTGGGGGGGGGGAGGAGGAGGAGGGGTTGTTGGCTGGTATACAGCATTAGTCCCTAAAGTCAGCAATGCTGGGAAATGAAACACAGCATCCAGCTATGTTTCCTGTGCAAACAGTCAAAGAGGAAGAGCGTTCACACAATCACATACACCCCTTAAGAACTGATCTCAAACAGGGAAACTTAAAATTCATGCCTTATTATATTTCCCACCACTGTGACAACAGTGCTTTAGTATACAGGCCTGGCCAGTGTTGTCCTGATCGCCTCAAGCCTGCCTCGGGCACAGCAGGCCCCAATCACAGCTGGCACATCAGGGATGAGGCAGGTCAGTCTCCACACACCACGGCACCTTACTACCGGTCGGTGTCCCAAGCAAGCCACGAGGACCATCAAAAGGTGACATTAGAACACTGTCAGGCGTTGACCGTGTGCGTGGCACCAGGGTTGCAAGGAGGAAGCAGAGCTCTATGCTGATTGTCCCAAGGGATACATTAAGAGCGATGCACATTGCAACAGGAATGCTCTGGTTTCCTTCTGTGACCTCTGCACCAAACATTTCCAGTTAGCTTGCTGTCCTTCATTAATTTTCTGTGTTTTTCGGAGTTATGATTCTGAAGATCTTTCTTTCTCTTAAAGAGCAGCCCTGGGCAGCATTAATTTCCCTGACATAGTTCCCTTTCCTTCTACCGTACCAGTCTTGGACTTCACCTTTGTTTCTTGACTCTTTTGGAATTCTTTATAGCGCTTTTATGACACTGTAGCATTCTTGCTTTTTCATACACCTACTATCATATAATCTGGTATTGAATAATATTCAAATTATACATTATTAATTAATTCCATTTTGTGAATTAAAATATTTATTGAGGACATAACACAATATACTTACAGACATGTTTGCTTTTGACTCCAGTAGGACTTCTCCCATGAGTCATATGTTCAAGCTCAAAAAAATACAAGCATGATGGGACCTACTCCATGAGCAAGTAGTCTTTTGGCAGGTCAGAAATTTGTTTTACAAGCTGTTGAGTGGAACAGGCACAACAAACATCCCATGAGTGTGTCCAACCCACCAGATAGGGTATCATAGAAAAAACATCTTAATCTGCTGACATTGCTCCATTTGGGATAATAATTAAATATTCATTGAGCCAAAGAAAAGGAGAGAAGGACTTTCAGGCTCAATGGTTAGGGCACTGAGGTGGGAACAAGAGATTCCAGTCTCCGCTTCACTGAATATTTAATTATTTATAAAGCAGAACAGCTCCAAAAATAAGATTGAGAAAGACCCTTTTAAAAACAATCTGCAGACTATTGCATGTGGAGACCTTGATTACAGTCCCTACTTCTTGTCTGAGAGTCTAATAATTCAGAATTAAGCCTTTCAAATCCATCATAGTACTCCAAACAAAAGGTTGCTGAGGGGAAGAAACCTAAACATCAATGTGTCCGTAAAACCTCAGTCTTCTTAAACTTGACCACCTCATTGGGAGGGTCCACAGTTTGATAATGACTAGCTGTCTGGATCAGCAGCTGAAAAAGTTAGTGGGAGTCTTAGCATTTCAAAAGGGCTTTGGTGTGGGCTAGGAGCTCCAGCTAACAAATTGATACAAGAACTAAATGGTTATAAATCTGCTTTTCAGCAGAAGCTTATGGGGTGAGCAATTTGTCCACAGAACCAAGTGTGGACAGCCCTGCCCAGACTTCACCCAAGCTGAGTCAGTGATGTGTAGAGCATAATAGCATAAGAAGAGATTGTGTTTTGATATCATTTTTTCCTTTGTTATAAGTAATGCAAGGATTTATTCCAGTTTTTAAGTAAAGAAAATACTTGCATAAGCCTTAAATCTTAGGTACCTTGGCTTCCATGTCAGTTTGAGAAATATTTAGGTGAGTTTACTTTGTCATTGTTAGTTTACATAGATCTCTGTAATTGTTTAAAGTAGTTGATTTCATCTAGCTACTTTTTCATCTTATCCCTCCCCACAAAATGTAGAAGAGTAAAGCATTTGATTTTCTTTTCCGAATAACAGGCTTAGAAAAATGTAAATTACACTTGAAACAGCTACCCTTTGAAGGCCCACAAAAGGTGGTCACAGTTTGCATTTCATGAAAGGGAGTTAAAAAGGCAAATAGAATTTGTGTGTCTGTTTCTTTTCCTCCTTTCCTTACAAATGCAGGGTTTTTTTTTAATTTTTCTTTAAAAAACACTACAATTAGAAACAAGAATCTCATCCTGTCAGTCGAAAAAAAAACTTATTTCCACCAATGTCAATGCTTCTGGCATGGCTAAAGCAAGAGCCTGCTGTTCAATCTGAAGTTTCTTTTCAGCTCTTGCTCTGTTGAATATAAACATTTAAAACTCCTGGGTTCCTTACCTGCACCGGCTGCGGCTGCGTACTGAACTGAAAGTACTGGGAGGAGGATTATGACAAAAGCCCTGGGAATTAGAAGTTCTGGATTCCTGCTGAGGCCACAAGTTTCCTGTATGTGCTTGACTAAATCGTCAAGGTTCAATGAGCCAGATTTTTTCTTCAGTATTTCAGCACTTCATCATGTAGATTGACGCCTAATACCTTTAAATAACTCACACATGTTCCTTCATTTCCTGCACTGCTAAGTGGGATAATGCTGTCTTTTCCCAAAGGAGTGGTGTGAAGCTCAAGTCATTAACATATGTAAAACACTCTGAAAATCTCACATTGAAACCTGTTGAGACCAATAAAGCATGCTTGTATTCTTGTTTGCTATTTCCTCAGGAAAAAAAAAAAAAAAAGTATTTCCAGAAGATAAATATTAAAAGAATGAACAAGTTCTGTTCCAAATAGTTCTGTTTAAACTGTAAGAAATCCCACTCCATGTTAAGTGTAACTGCAGCACAATATCTTAACATGACATTTAGCTCCTTTCCTACATATACTGGGAATATGCATCTTGATTCACTGAGGAAAAACAAAGTCTGGGAGAGGCATTTTGGAAAAGGTGAAAACAGTTATACTGCAAAAGTTGTGCACTTTCTTCAAGATAAAATTAGTTATATGCATAAAAAATCTACACAATACTTTCAAATGTTTTTATTTTGTGAAACAAGACTTTGTGAAAATAGATTTATATCCACTCTTATTTTACCTAAGGGCTCATACCAAAATAAAGAAAATCTACCTTCAGATTTTGGGGAGAGAAAGTGTTATTTCTGAGGTAGTCATTATGCTATATATATGCTAGTATTCGGTATGTTAAAGACTTACATTTTTATAACAAGAAGAAAGCTTTGAATTTACAAAATGCTAAATTATTTTTGTGTGGAATAAAATTATCTAATGTTTTGCATATTTAAATCACAGAATAAATAAATAGGTTTAAAATATTGCTTCCATAATACCATGTCAGCTTTGGCTTAGGTTTAGCTCAAGTGATGTGTGGATTTTCAGTGTAATATAGCATGCTTAAATAGTGTGTCACCTGCTTCCTCATGAACCTAGTGCAAAAAATAATTCCTGAACTGGAACAGAAATACTTCAAGTATATAAGTTTTTTAAATGTTTAATTTATTAATTGATGTTATAAGCAAACCAAGGACATTGCATTGTATTGTATAGTTTCTTTAGATACAGTCAAAAAGTATGAATCTAAAAAAATCCTGATCTGTTGATTCCCTAACCATGACATTAGCATATATACTAAAATAATAGTTTTAATTGCATTCCTGGAATTTTTCACTTGCAGCTTAAGGACATCATATGACCAATCTATTTTCGATATGTGAATACAGGAGCATGTGAATGTATATCTCCAATTGTGAGGTAGATTCACACAATTCTAAAAACATACAAGCTACGAAGCACCACCTCATAAAACTGATTCAAATAGCAACGATTTCAAGTAAACAATCTTAGCCCTGTCTGGACTCCTTGGCAGTTCTCCACAGCTCCAGAATAAGGATTTTATCCTCTGAGCTATACATCCCAAATCCCTGCTCTATCAGTGGCTTGATCTTACAGGAACCTGCTGCTGCTTGTTCAATTTGCCTATATTCTTCCATCCAGGCATGTTACCTAGAAGAGGTGCCCCTGTCTGAATCAGAGATGGTATTTCTATGTATCTTTCTTTCCACCATGTTTATATATTTTGTATATATTTCATATAATATTTTTATCTCTCTTTTATTTATTTTGAAACTTTATAAACAAAGATGTCATCTACTAGTCTTCTGCTACTCATGGGTTCCGCTGTGACACATGCGCTTTTGCCATGTACATACTGCCTTACTGTCCCTATCCTTGGTAAAATATAAAAATCTGCACATTAAAATATGTAGCAACTGGAGAATGAAACCAATATGAAAAGATTAATGTCAGGTTCCTATAGATATAAGACCTTGTGGAAGATTTTTAAACTTTGTGTCCCCAGATGAAACAAACAAACAAGCAAAAAAAAGCCCAATCAGCCAATATTGTGCAGAAGTTTAGAAGATCACATTAGAGTATTTTTCTGTTTATTATTTCCCCTTCTTCTTCCACAGCTCCAATGCATAGGAAGACAGATTTTGGAACTCATATTTTAAAAACATTCCTTAGCAGAGGACAGATACTGTCTGTCTCTGTCAGCAGGTAGTGACTCACTTCCTACACAAGTCCTTTTCTCATTGGATAGAAGAATCATTTAGTGATCTTTAAATTTAAAAACCAGTAGCAAACAATGACAATCAAGACTGAGGAATCAGATGTAGTTGTAGCTGGGAAGTTACAGCTACGATTTGAAAAGGAGAAACAATAGGTGGAGCAGGTTAGAGGTTCCCTGGAGAGGCATAATGCAAATTGCCTGCTGATTGGACCCATAATTCAGGGAGATGTTTTGTCTCATAGGGAGAAAATCTGAGACAGCAGAGAGCGTTACCCTAAGTCAATCAAACTCTCTGAGCACTATCTTTCAATAATACAACACTATGCTAGAGGTTACCCATAACAGGTCAGAAGTGACCTCAAGATGCTGTAAGCTCTGCTGGAGAAGTAAAGGTAGAAATAAACGTGAATAAATGTCAGGCAGGAACAAACACATCCTGGGAAGAAGCATACTGTTTTGCACCTGGTGTCATCTGGAAAGCTTTACCCTCTTTGGCAAAGAGCATTCTATGAATAAAAAAAATGTAGAAAAAGTAGGGTCCAGCTCCCAAAGATAAATGACCAGGTACAGATTCTCAGCCCTACGCAGGAAGGTGTTAAAATTTGAAAGAGACAGGTGATAAAAGACTATAAGAAAGCAAAATATGGTAATAGGCTAGTCAGAGAATTAACCCAGACAGAGAATATAGGGGAAAAGAGAAAGCAGCAAGAAGACCATCTGGGAGATAGGAATAAAACTTGTGAAATTGTGAGAAACATCTCAAATAATTTTCTTCAGACAGGATCTTCTGTGAAGCTATTTTATTCACGATTGCAATGGAGGGAGACCTGTCAATCAGGAGTGCGTTTTAGTAAACAAATCATAACCTTTTATTCCCTACTACCTGACACCTGATCACCTCCCCTGTTTCCTCATTGGCTGAATTCTATAGGTTCACAAGCTACTCGACTCTCCTCTATACCATATATGTACATTTTTTCTTTTTTTTCAACCCTTAATTTCTCCTTTCTTATGTTTTGAGAACTTGTGATCTTTGTTTTACTGTTCTCACACTGCTCATCTTGTTTTTCTCAAGCTTCTACCTTATTTTGGAACAGTGAAGTCTTCCACTGTCCACTTACATGTATCTACTTAGCATTTCTCCTTATTATGACTACACAACTACCTTGGAATACAGAAAATTAGTTCTTGACTGCAAAAACACAACTTTGGTTCTCACAGGATCACATTTTGATGGCTCTTTAGATGTTGGAATTATAAGAAATAAAGTGAAGAAATGAGAAACTTCACATGCAGCCAAAGCCATGGCAAAATTGACATCAAGGGAATGTGGCAAGAACACACTGTAAGATGAGTACTGGTGTAAGTAGAAATTATTCACAAAGAACAGAAGGGAAATCAAGAATACATTTTTTTAGTACATGCATTTACTTTGAGCATTAAGAATAAGTGAAAGGCTTAAAAAATATATGACAAAAGAAGAATAATGCCATGGCAGGGTTCTGTCTCTAGTTGATCTCTAATTGTAGGAGAGATCTAGTAAGTCTAATGCTACACCATTCTAAGTCCCAGCCACTTCAACACTCTTAGGCAAATGTGACAACGGAGATAGATTAAGCAGAGGAAAGGAATAAAAGAAGAAAAAAATAATTTGCACAAGCTCAATGAGAAATCATGTGTTATTCTACGAAAGGGAAACATCAAAAGAGGGATAATGTCCTAAGAAAAGGAGATTTCATCAAACTCTGAAAATTGATAGAGAGTATCTCTTGATAGATAGCCTGAAGATTAAAGGCACAGTAGCTGTAATTTAATAAAAGTTGTTCAAAGCATAGCACCAAACTGTGACCACTGTAACCACAAAAAAAGGAAAGATAGGGTAGATATTGAGAGGGTTTTATGGGTAAGACATTGTGAAGATCCACAAGACCCATCAGGAGCTTTTAATTATTTAAAAGTGAGAAAGAACTCAAAAATGGAGGGCACACACCTGAAAATAGCCACAGAGCCCAAGCATACAATGTAAAACTAAGAAGAAATGTCTTACATGAAGATGTGTCACAGACCACCAAAGCAGTATTCCTCTGGTAGGTAATATAGACTATGTGTTGCATGTTCTAGTGTCAGTTGGGATCGTGTCACAGTGTTTGTGATTGCAAGGCCAGATTGGGTAGCACTGATGGACTATAGAAGTTGAAGGAGACCAAAGCTGAGGTTGCCTTACCCATACTGCCATTTTGGAAATTGTCCCTGTGGTGAATTATCCCTTAGCTGTGTTTGCAGACAAAGGTAGTTGTCTAACAGTCCAAAAGAAAAGCACGAAATGAAGAAAAGTCACAAAACATATTTAGAAAATTGATGTACTTAATTTAGCAAAGACTAACTCGTGTCACATTTTAGATCTTGAATGGCATTCCATACTGTATGTAGTAACTGTTGTAGTAAAGCTGGATGTCCAAACACTGGATTCAGAGAGGTAATGCCAAACTCTCAGTTCACACTGATTTCAGAACTTCTCAGTGGAAGAACAGCAAGGAAGAGTGTGGCATAATAAGCAAATTAGCCCCCCTAAAAATGTATGAAGTCATTTGGTATTCATTGAACTAGCAAGCATGAGGATGGATTGTTTGAAAAGGTATCTAGTAAATTGGAAAAAACCAAACAAATAAACACCACCACCAACAACAAAACACTTCATCATTGGTGTATGTTTTATTTAATCCATTCTTTCAAAATCATGCTCTCACTCCACGTTCCAGTCATGCTCCTGCACAGCAATAGCCACCTGTTTTGTAAAGCACTCTTTGCTTCTCTCTGATTAGGACATTTCTCATCTGATTAATATCTTTCCAGTATTAACAGACCAAGTTAGTACAATAACAAATACAGAGGATGAATCTGACCTCTTGACTCTACTTTGGCATTAAAAACTGTAATCTACTCTATATTAATCAGCAAGAGAGAAGTATTTTTTAATAGAAATGAAGCTAAAGTTTTGATTGGAGTACTCTGCTGATTACAGAAAGCTGTTCTGTTTTTTGTTTGTTTGTTTGTTTTTCCCCACTTTTTATCTTATTCCTTCAGATGACCAATCCCTGCACTACTGTTATGCCAAAATGTAATAGCCTACCTAAAAATTATGTTCATGTGTCATCAGTGTTCAACCTAGAGCAGATAAAGAATATGTATTTATTTTGTCCAAGCTAGAGAAAGAGAGACTAAAATAACAGAAAAACAAAAGTTTATTTGTTGTTTTGTTGTAAAAATGTTCTAGTAACTACTCTGTTCTAGCCCTGTTCATATCAGGACAAAATCTAGATGTTTGAAAATAATATGAAAGATGCATAAGAAAATCATTACTGAAAAAAAGTAATGAGAGGTACAGAGTAATTTAATGCAGCCTAAAGCTTGGGGAACTCATTTGGAATGTAGAAGACTGTTTTAAGCCCTTGATATGCATTATTTAGTGGCAGGACTCTGGTCACCTCTCCCCAGTGACTGTTCTAACTTCTAAGCTGATCTGACAGGTTGTGACTGAAATTATCTTGAGTTTTTCTGATTGTATAAATAATTTAATGTTTTTTGGAGCAGCTATTTGAACATCATTCTTCCCAAATGAGTACTCTAACTGCTGGGAGGTACAGTTCCTCCTCTCACTACTTCCCTCTAGTCCAATGAGTATTCAATATTTTATATTAAGTGGAACTGTTCCAGGAAGAGCAACAGAAGAGAAGAACAATCTGAATTTACTTTTAATTTTACTTCTTTTTTTTTTTTTTTTTTTTTTTTATAGTGACTGATGCTACACTTTCATGTTGTCCTGTTAAAACCATGTCTGGCTCAGCACAATGCAGTCTGTTAAATTCCCTTTGGCCTCTTTAAGAACTGAATTTTGAAGGACCTCCTTTTCCCATTGGTCCTACTATCACATCCCATCTTATTATTGTCAGTAATTTTTAACATTCTCCTCCCTACCTTTCTGCAGTTTCCATGACTTCTGCAAAAGTTTGTTCTATATTTAGTAGAAAATTTTTCATAAGTTTCAGCATGATCAAATTTGATTTCCATTACTTTTTCTGTTACTGGCATGTGAGGCACCATGGTAAGGAACAAAAGATATGACATTACTTCAAAATAGAATGAAAATGAATCCTAGTAACCTCCTCTTTTTCGTATTATGTGGCACAGAAAAACTCTTAGAATGACATTTGAAAGCAATATTCAAAATAGCAGGCAGAAATCAAAAGCTAGAATGTTATAAAAACATATTAAAGAGAACAAAATAATAATAATAAGAAGAAGGAGAATACCGCAAAGAAAGCCTGAAACTTTTTGATTTGAAAATGAAAGGCCATTCTTAGGCCATTATGCATGTTTTGAACTGCCAGGGCTTACCAACCTCAGGAACAGGAATCCAGACCTTCATTTACTCAGTGATTCTAAATACCAAAGGGTACCTGAACATATTTGCTTCAATACATGGTTGAAATAAGTACTGGATAGGATAAAAAGGTTAATTGCCATATTGCTTTATGACTTGAGTTCTTCTTATTCAGGAGATTTAAAAACAAGAAACAACACTCTTCAAATATCTGATGACTTTGTCTGGAGACAGAAGTCACCAGCAGTTATTCTCCAGTGCAGGAAGAAGCAACTTCTGGACTCTATACCATCTTCCTAAAATAAAATAAAGTGCATTTTGAAGAAACAAGATAATCAGATAGTCATTTTGTATATTTATATTTCTCTGCTACCAACTGGCGCATTCTGCTTTTCTGACTTACTTACTATGGTGTTTCCCAATGTACTCAGCACAGAAACCCAGCAGATGCAGATACAATTGTGTCATTGGTCAACAAACTGGCCCAGATTGTCACAAATCCCATCCATCACTGCTTTCTGGGATCATTACTTCCATCAATTTGGAGTTCTAAATTTGCTCTGAAGACTGAACAGCAAGCTTAATGGCCCTACAGAATATTATCACAGCCCATTGTTGACTATTTTCTTATGTTTCAAGTGAAGTCTTAATTGTGGTATCACAAGGCATTATGCCAAGACTCCCATTTTGTTTAAGCAATTCCATTATCCAACTTTTTGCCTTTTGTGATTCAGCTAGATTATATTTTTTGAATTGAGTTTCCATTTCCACTTTCAGTGCTGATGTCATTCTACTGGTACTCTTCCATTATCATTTCTTGGTAAATGGAATACCCTGAATATAATTTTGTGTTTACTTTCCAGAATTAACAAAAGAAATGTTCTAGTGGATGCAACATTTTAAAGTAAAATCTAATTTGCTTTGGAAATTTATAAAGCCTATACTGCTTTTCAGCTGTCTATGAGATTATAATAACCTAGTATGGATATTCTAGATGTAGAAATGCAAGGAATAATCTGAAGCCTTTTATCCTGTGCCTAAATTCAGTCTAACAATTGGTAGCATGAAAAAATAGAATGTGTTGCTATCATGTAACTTATTGGTGACATTTCAAACTTCAAAGCTGTAATTCAGTGCAGTGCACCTAAATTAAACTTTTCTTCCTAGGATCCATGGCTGAAGTATTAAGACTTGGTAAGAAGAGATGGAACAAGTTGCAGATGGAACAACTATGCAACACTGAGAAACACTCAATGCCTCGTTGAGTAGCTACTGAGACTGACAAGCTCACAGACATATCACATATTCAGTCCATCAGATTATGTGTTTTCCCCTCCTTTTCTTCAGCTATTTGCTTGTAACTCTTGAGGAGGAAGTGAAATAAAGCATCTCTCCCTTTAGAGATGACAGGGATATAATAGACACCATACCCAAAGAAACATTTTTCATTTGCTCTTCTAGGGCAGGTCTCGGTTCCACTTGTGAGTCAGAAGAAGCTGACAGCACTCCCTGCCACAGCTACTCAGTTTCAGGGAATAAAAACAGCCTGGCGGATACAACAAAGTGCACAAACCTTCACTGAGAACTGGACTGTCATTGCTGCAATCTGCTGAAGAGATGCTGAAAGAGAACTCTTGTTATCTATTGTCCTCTGTTGAAAACTTTCTATAATAATAGAAACTTAAAATTTTGATGTACAGCTTATTTCACTTGCATCGATTTATTTATGTAATGGGATGAAACTGTTCATTTTTTTTTCTGAAGGCACTTCGTTTATTTTTCATTTCCTTTTACCTGTTAAAGACTGTGCATCGTGTGCTGACTCACTCTTTATTTCAGTATAAAAAGAGATGAGAAAGTTTCTAATCTCTTTTTTATTATTTGATGTGTTTAATATTTTTCTTTACATAAAGTAATAGGGGCTATGAAAGAAAAGAGAGAAAGAGAGAAAAAAAAGAGAGAAAGAGAGAGAGAGAAAGAGAGAGAGAGAAAGAAAGAAAGAATATAAATATATATAAGTATATATAATATATAAATATTATAAACTTATTATAAATATAAAAATAAATAAATAAAAAATACATGAAATATTATAAATAAACATATATATGTATTTCCAGATATCAAAGGTAAAGATGCAGTCTGGTATTTTTGAATGACATGTAACATGGCAGAGGTAGACTGTCTGTAATTGCTATGATGTAACAGACAAACTATTTGGCTAGTGCAAATAGTACTTCCTTTCTCAATTAAGTCTGCTGCTGCTTAATACTACAGGCTATGTTCTGGGGAGAGGAACTGTTCAGCTTTTAGGAGGAGACAATAATATATTCCACTAAACTGTTAATTAAAATACAAACACAATGGCTTTTGAATCAGATTTAGCCTGCGTTATTGGTTCTGGGTTTTGAAATGGAGATTGTTGTTGGCAGCTGCAGGCTGCACACAAAAAGTTAAGACATAAAAGACTAATTTCTGTCTTATCATATGGAAGTGCAAATTAGTCCTTTTCTTTATGATGAACCAAACCAACTGCTTAAACTCTAGATTATCACTGCAAAATTATGCCACCCCACTGGGATAATTTTAGCGTTGGAGAATCAGCAGTAAATTTGGGTCTCAAGAAAAGACAAATAAATGAATAGCAGTATAAGAGATACTACTAATAAGTTAAGCTTGCTCCCTAAAATAATCAAAGGTTAGGATTTAAGGTAGCCTTATGTTCTTTCCTATACGTAGTTTACTTAAGGAAATCTATATGGATGTTTTTTTGTATCAGCTAGTCTGCTGATTTCCTACTGGTGTTGGGGTTACTGTTGTGACCTTTGAAAACACAAGTTTTATTTGCTTTCACAGTATTCTAAGAACAACAGTTTTTAAGCAAATATATGGTGGTGCCATTTATTCGTACAGCTTGCTGAGGAGACAAGTAAATAATGCATGGGAAAAAAAAAAAAAAGAAAAAAAAAAAAGGAAAGAAAAAAAAAATCACCTGCAAATATTAATCTAATTTATTTAACGAAATCACTTTTGCATCCCTTTTGTGCTTACTTTCCACTAGTCATGGAGGAAATGAATTCATTGTCATGAATATTCACTGGAACAGTAAATTTAAGTGACAATATATTCATAAAAGCATATTTCAAATTAGTGCTTAACATATTCAACTACAGAATGCGATGGAGATAAAATTGTAAAATCGGTCACAAAAACCTGAATCTGGAATATTCAAGAATAACTCTGAACAAACTTTTATATCTTCTTTAGAGTTAAATTCCAAACAAGCTCACAGGCATGACTAGTCAAAAACCAAATGGGTTAAACACATTAGTTGTTTCCAAACACAATTAAAACAAACAAACTTTTTTTTTAGGTACTGTCTGCTATGGGAAACAAAGCAGTCCTCTTTACAAATAAACCTGCTACCTTTTGCTTTATTCCAATAAATACTAATGTTAACAAACAAACAGCCCTGTGTGGCCATCTGTCCAATGGCTATAAAGCTATTATTGGTTCCTGTAAAACCTCTAGGGCTGCACCACATGTGCACAGGTGGACACTGTGCATTTTATAAGTCCTGTGGAACCCTGACTGTCCTTAAGCTGCTGCTCATAGAGGGTACCAGTCTCCCAGTAGCCCTGTGTCATATCTGCCAGGCTTGTGCCATCACCTAAACTAGCCATCAACATCAAAGATGTCACTAGACCTCTATGTGCAGACTACCACTGTAGAAATCTGAATATACTAATGTTAAAAAATTCCAGAGCTACCATTCCACTTCTACTACTACTTTTAGAAAGTCTCCTGCAGTGAACATGGCCAAGTTTTAAAGGCGTTTTCCTCTATACATTCTGAGCAAAATTTTCCTGACAAGAATACTTTTACCACACAAGGCCTAGCACTAGAGATGTTTCTTGTACATTAGCAACAACAATATTTACTGCAGAAAAGAATTCTTGTAGCACAGTTTAAGAATTCTGTGGAGCTAAGCCCTTACAAGGACTATACAATATGGCACAGTAAAGTCCCTTTGTGGAGTGAGCACTTTACAAAGCTGGCACAGACTAAATATTTCCATTTTTTGTCTGAACTTGCCTTAGAAGGAATAATTTCTAAGTCATGCAGCAATTAGTTAAGGCATGTGGCTGCAGATGTTTTTCTGCAGCTCTGAATGCTGCATGTCATTGCGAGCTTTTCTGTATTTCAGTTCACTCTCACCCCAACCTGAACTTCTTATGCTTGGTTGTAAGAAGCCTGGAAATATTTTATTTAAAAAAAAAAAAAAAAAAAAAAAAAAAAAAAAAACATTTAAAACATCTCAATCATTCATTTTATTATGGAAATATGGAAATATTACAGATAACAAAGAATTTGGCCTTAAGTTCTTTAAGACTTCTCAGAGGAGTTTGTTTAATAATTTACTTTTTAAAAAGGAATCTGTGTGTATAAAATAACTTTTGTTATTGAAGGAAGTCTAATACATAGGCATATATTTAATATCCTTTTGAAATGAAGAAAAGGAAAGAAACAGAAAAATTAAAAAAAAAAAAAAAAGTCAAGACAAGAAAGTATACATTAAGGTTCAGCCATGAATTAGAGGGAGAGTATAGATGTATAGATAGCTTGGCTGTTCAAAAAACTGACATACATGGGAGCCTTTCTCTGGGGAGTCCTCTGCTCCTGAGCCTTGCTTGCATATGATAAAATGTATTTGCTGTGGGGTAGCACAGGCCTGTCCATATCAGCCTCCCTCAGAACAAAAAGACAATTACATGAAGTAAAGACTGTAGGTAGAAAGGACTGGGTTATGAAGGTGACATGAGCTATCATGGTTTGCAAGCAATACACTAATGCCATGAATTGCTTTCTTCTTGTATGCATTCATATGTGAAATGGTTCAGCTAACATTGGCTGAGAAAAACAGAAAGACGTGAAGGTGGCTAGAGACAAAAGCAGGGCAAAAGTAGAATGCACTGGGTAAGAAAACTGAGGTCAACATGCAAGGTGAATCACAGCGAGGTTGAAGCTGAAGGGAACAGGGGAAACAGGGGATTTGAACACCCCAGGACGGCGGTCTGTAAGAAATATTGTTGACTTCTACTTGAAGAGAATAAACCTGATGCTGGATCTACTGCTTCATGGCATGAGGAAGAGGGATGCTTTCAAGCAGCCACAGAGATCATAGATTGAGTGAAACTGTAGGCTAGCAAGGAACTCTGGAGATGTAGTCCAAATTCTTGCTCCAAGCAGGACTAAATTCAGAGTCAGACTTTGTTCCGGTGTCTTTCTTCTAGTGTCTAGTGTTCACTCATGGTGAAAAAATATTTTCTCTTTATTTTTCTCTGTTTTAAGTTGTGACTATTGCCTCCTGCTGTTTCGCTTTGCAACCCTAAGCAGAGTCTGGCTTTGCTTTATTTTTGTCTTCCTTTAGGTTGCTGAAGACTGCTCTTAGATTCCTTTTCTCTTCTCCAGACTAAAAACCTCAGTTCCTTCAGCTGCCTCCTCTGTCATACATCCCAGCCTCCTTCGGCTGGTCCTCTGATAAGCTCCCTTCAGTTTGTCTGCATGTATCACAGGCCCAGTATTTTAGGTATAGACTTAATGAGTGCAGAGGGAAATAATCTTTCTCACTGATGGGCTGGCTACACTTTTGCTTATGCAGCCCAGTACGTTTAGACTTCATGGCTGCCACATGCATTTGGCTTGTATTGTGGACCCTGTACTCTCTTCGACAAAGCTGCTTCCCAGACAGTCAGTCCCTGGCCAGTACAGTCACATGTGGCTACTCCACAATGTTGGTGTTATTTGCAGACTCATGGAGGGTTCATTCTGTCCCATTATTCAGGTCACTGGTGAAGGTATTAAACATTATCCTTATATTCCTTATGAGGAATACTACTTGTAACTGGCTGCCAGTTAGCGAGAAAAATAATTATAACTCAAAGTAGTGGAATTTTATTTTTGCTGAATTTTACATTTTTCCATCATTTTCCAAAACTTTTATGTCCATTGTACAACTTTCTTTAGTGTCCATGCACTTTCAAGGCTTTGTTTTAGCTTTCTCATTATACTGGATACCTAAAAGACCTTGAGCACCTGACAAAGGCATGTTCCATTCATTGATTGGGTGGTTTGCTGTCAGAGGGAGGCAACACAGGAAGAATGCATATTGCCTGGTTATGATAAATGGAAATGACTACATTGGAGACCAGCTTAGAGCTGAGGTAATGTTTTCTGAAGTACTGATGGGGTTGAAAAGTTTTTATGTGAGAATATCATATTGAAGACTGATGTCCGAAGCTGTATTTTCTTCCAAAGCAGGTGAGAAAGGTATTCTTCAGCATTATGTCCACTGAGAAGTTTTTATCGAAAGGAGTTATATAGAGAGAGGCAAGGAAATATGCGGTTAAAAGTTTTGATTAAGTTCACAACTTTCTGCATTTACTTCAATTCATTTCAATTTGTTAAAAAGTGGTGTAAAGTGGTGATGGGACAAGAGCTTCCAGTATTTACAGGATAGTTATTATTTCTCATTATACATAACCTGTATCTGCACAACTTCCTTTGTTTTTTTTTTCCCAGAATAGTTCAGTTAACATAAAAATGGAGATGAGTTGGGAGTGGTTGGTGCACAGGAAAGAGAGGTAAGCTGTTATTATATTCCCTGAGCTGGATTAGTTGGCATAAAATGAAACCATGCATTAACAGCCTTTTTTTCTGAGGCCTCAGATCCTTTTGCTCCTTCACATTTCAGTCTGTCATTGTGAGCGGATGTAGAGAAGAGAGTTAAAGACCTGCTACAAAAGTTCACTACTAATCCTCTCTTTAAGTTCCATGCCAGAGGCAAGTAATATTATATGCAGATCTGCAGGCAATGGAAAGTCATGGAGACCTAGATCTGTAAGAAATCCTATGGACATATATAACAAAGAACATTTGGAAAGCACATGTTTGTCAGTGCAAGAAACATACTGGAAGTGCTTATCGTGACAAAGATTACCAGAAGTTTCAGCCCAGATGTACGAAATCTTCATACAAGTGGCCAATTCCACCTACATGTGTTACAAGGAGAAGATGAAACATAAGGAACAGTTTAGAGCTTAAAAACTGCATTTCCAAAGGAATAATTATGAATTATTGTAATTGTTGTTGTAATAACATTGTGCTGTTACTTATCTCACCTTGACACACTCATAGAAACAACACAGATCTCACCCTCCCCAATTTATCACAAGCAATGCACAGCAAAGGTAAGGCCAGTGATCCTAAACATATTTGGTCCAAAATTCAGTAAAATAAGCCCTTTCCTGAGGTATGTGTATGGTATTTTTGGAGCAGAGTGGTCTATTAAAGTTTTCACTTTGACTTTCTAACACTCAAATAAGGAATATATGCTTGCTAAAACCAGAATCAAAAATTTAAGTCTCCTCTACTAAAAGAAATCCTGCTGTTCAAAAACTTTTATGCAGTTTTCCCGAACTTCAGATGAGTCCACTGCAAAATGTGAAACAGAAGGATAAAAATAAGGATAAATATAAAAACAATTGCAGCATCTAGCTAGACCAGAAAACAAAATAACAATTGAAAATTGAAATCCCAGTGATAATTACCTGTGAAGCTAAAGTTCTAACCCTTATACTATTCCATCACTTTATGAAAATATTTTAAGAAAGCTCTTTTGGCAGGTACGAACCAGAATGATGCAGGGACCTCAATTATCCATGAAGTTCAGAGAGAGAGCTGATCTAGTGTGAACAATAAACTGAGAAGTTTTATGGCCAAAACACATAATTGATTTTCTCTTATGGCTTATTTAGGTTTTGATTATGTTGTCACCAATTCCAGATGTTGTTTTCATTTGTGACTCAGCAAATAAAATTAAAAAAAAAAAAAAGTTTCCTTTCCATGACCTCTGATTGTCTACCTCTTATGTGAGCATATCTGGAGAACCCTTGGTGCATTACACAACTGTCTGGAGTGCCAAGCACAAAAAGAGTCTGCATGTTTTAGAGCAAGGAAGGAAAAGAGGAAAAGGAAGAGACCGGGCTACAGTTCAAGTCCCTTCAACATGCTTGGCTGTGCTTGAGGTAGGGCAATGGAGTAGCATGGTGTTTTTTAAGCCATTAAAATAACTCAAATGTAATAGCAGATAGTCTTTACCTTGAAAAGAGCTTCACCATCTCACAGCAGTTTCTCCCTTTATTGCTCATTCAGTTTCTTCATTCATGGTGCCCCAGCAAATATCTTTCTGTATAAACTGAGGTGACCTAAGTTTGTGGACACATACAGTGGGAGACCCATCACAGCCTGAGACCCCATGCTTCCTTGCTTATAGGACAATTTCACATACAGGTCTTCCCATGCAAAAGACTTTCCGCAGGCAGGCAAGCAGGCAGGAAGGAGGGAAAGCTAGTTAGTTTACTCTATATTTATGTTATTGACACAAAACTTAGAGTGACTAAACAAAGTGTAATAATTTGATCCTGACAGTTATTATGTGCATGCTACATTCTCTTGAACTGGAGGACTTACACAGGGAGAGGTCTGTGGTGTGGGGCTGGAGCACTGCCTGATGTTCTGGGTTATAAAATGGGAGAGAGGCAGCAGTACCTTGAAGTAACACCTTCCCCCTAGGAAAACAAAACAAAACAAAACAAAACAAAACAAACAAATAAACACAACTCCATCTTGGCACTGTGCTGCTTCCACCTCCTTGAATTATACCAAACATTAAATCTCTACACAGAGACATGTCATCAGTTCAGGGTGTTATATGATGTAGTCATATTAACCAGTTTCATTCTGCTCCATATGCTTGGCAATATTTGTTTCTAAATGAAGTTCTGTAGGAGTTGGGAATTATGATTATTTAACAAGGGTGTAAATGGCTGCAGAAATAGAAGATAATTTAAATGTTGAAATGAAGTGCCATTTTTTTTTCTCTTGATGTATGCTGTAAAGAAAGCATGTTTATTAATAGATCTTTTAAGAAATTTCTTCATGTCTGCCCTTGTATTAAACAGCCCCCTTCTTAGCCACTGGGTTAGGACTTACTCAGGGGTCTGCTAGTATTTGCTACAACAGTTTGAGTCCAGCTCTGAGCTGCACAATTTCTCAAGGGCAGTGAAGAAGAGAGAGGAGCCACCAAACCTATTCTCAGTACATGCCCTCTGCCTGCAGCTTAAGCCTTAGCAGTAAAGAGCAGTTCTGGCAGCTCCAGACATAACCTTTTACCTAAGGAATGTTCGTGGAGACAGTTTTCTTTATTTTAATGCCCACAGAGTAGAGCAGAAAAGCCATTCCAGAGTTCTCTTCTCACACACCAGTGTGGGAAAGCTAGCTCTTTACTTAACTATTCCCTCTGACACATAAGTGCACCCCCCTACATAATATACATATATAATGTTAATGAACAGTTTAATTTAAAATACATTGAGTCTTGTCCTCTGTTTGGCCCTGGGAACTAACATATGACAAACTTGACCTGACCTTTTTTTTTTAAAAAAAAAAAAAAATCACAACACCTGGCTTCTTGTTTGCTAAGCCAAGAGGAAAAGGTTTATGTTACTTTGGAAGAGCTCCATGATTATGTGAGGAACAGCTCTGAAAGCATCCTATCCCTTATTTGGTCACTGATTTTTGGCTACCCCTTTACAAAATGTGGAGCAGGATTAATTTCCCCAACTATAAATGTCTACAGTGTAGCCACCTACATCAGAGCTAGTCATCTGGACTCTCTGTACAGTGGGTGGAAAGAAACAGGCACTTATAAAATGTAATAAATCTTGCTTATTTTAGACATCTCTCTTAGAATGAGATGAATCACTCTGTGCATACATTTATTTTTCCTCATTTGCTACAAGAGCTCAGAAATCTTAAAGACAACTTCACTGTAGATTTCTGAAGATGAGCTGAATCCCACCCATCCATTATTATGACATGGTCCTTTATAAACAGAAAATTTTGCTATCATCTTTTTTATTTCATACTGGTGTCATGTTTTTAAGTGCTTCTGAAGTTTACTAATTTTTAAATGGTTTTTGACAATGTGTTTAAATGTAGTTAAGTAGTGAAATGTTGTGCAAACTGTGTGAGGAAACCATAGCTCCCTTGTCTACTATAAAGAATTATAATCCTTTAGCTAGGCTGAAGAGACTTAACCAGATGAGTATTTATACAATTATGTCAATATAAAGAGCTCAAGGCTTTTCTTCTAGACCAAGAAGAGAAACAATATACATGTATAGAAATAAGGCATTTTTATACTGAGAAACCGTAGTTATCTTATGGAATTTACAGGAGTAAATGCGTATACTAAAAACATAAAACTTTGGTGTTGGTACATGTTTGTGTAGCTGAGACCTTAGGTGAAACATTCTCACAATGCCCATGAACATTTCATACCTCTGAGTTTGTCCTGAACATGCTTCTCTAGCACTGAATCTCCAGACATGGGATGTATAGTCATCTTCCCTAACTTTTGTTGTCTACAGAGTAGATTCCTATCTCCAAGCTAGCAGACTTCTGTTATAGTCAATTTAGTGGTATGCCTTTTGGCATTTTAAAGGCACAATATATCTGACCTATTTTAGATTCCTACTTTAAGAAGAGTTGAATCATGTGTTAGAAATGCCCATTTTTCGTTACTGACTGTAGCCTCCCAAAGGAGCTAATGCAGATTTACATTTCTGTCTAATACATATGCTCTTCAGCAAATGAATCCCACCTTGCTGTTTTGTAAGGTCTTTGTCTTTTTGACTTTTTGTTGGTTAAACAGGACCAGAATGGAAATACTCACACAGGTACTCCTCTTGTTATATTAGGTACGCAACTCTTGGCATCATTTTGGCAAATGCCAAACAGCAGTCTCCTAGAGAGGACGACCAAGGGCCATTCTTGAAAGGCACTTTGAATGCAACTCTCTTATTTTACAGCACAAGTAATTTTAGATGTATGGACATGAGCCATGCTATGTCCTAAAGTGTTGAGGCTAGAGAGCTCTCCCTTTGGGTACTTAGACAACATTATCGCCACAGTATCTGGCCACAGATTGGAGAGCTGATTCTAGTCAAGTACAACAGCTAATCTCTACCCTTTGCAAAAGCAAGAGTTACTATATGCCAGTGTACTCACTGCACTTGGGAACTTTTAAAGTGTAGAGAATGTAGCTTGTGACAAGATTTCAGTTTACAGCATTCATAAATGTCTTTTATGAAGCAAGAAGAAATCCATTATCAGATTTTAACCGAGCATGTTTCAGAAATGTCACTACGCCTGCGACTAACCAAACACCTATGATTAGTCCTTTTACTGCTGACATTTCTAAGAGAAAATGGAGGTGCATCAAGCTTGTTCTCTAATTGCAGTCTAAGATCTGCACAAACATGTATTGATTGTCATCTATTCTTACAAGGTATAAAAACTCAGTGAACCTTCTGGTCCCTTTTTTCACATAAAGAGTTGCAGAGGGTTCACCACCAAGTAAACACTTCCCCATACCTACAGGCACAGTATCATGACAACTAGACCCAGATCTACAGAATTTTTGGCAAACAAGCTCAGTATGTGTGTCTGTCTTTGCTGGTGCAGTAACTGGGATCTCCAATAGACAGGTGAGTTTTCAAATGTGAGGATTCAGATTATGAGTACATCTAGAAATTGCATTTGTTGAGGTGAAACATTACATTTTATAAAACACCCAACTGTTTAATTTTTCAGGAAACTGAAATAAAATACGGTCATCCTCACTGTCTATTTTTGCTAGTACTACTTCTTGTGTGGATAGTGCTTCCATGCACAGTGCTTCCATTATCACAGGCAGTTGAAAATTTTGGTAGCGGTAAAAACACATTGTGGAAAAAAATTCAGCCAGATCTATTCTGCTCACTTAGTACTGATTTAACTTTAGAGTATATCTGCCTTAATATTAGCTGGGAATGGAAAGTAATAATGAAATACTGCAGAATTTGCTTTTCTTTTTTTTTTTCCCCCAAAGTTTTTAGTGACATAACTCTACATTCTTCACACTGATATTAATTTCCTGAGACAGAAAGATCCTTTACTGTGTAGGAATGTCAACCACAATGGGAATCAGACCTCCATCCATAAGGCTCTAACATTATACAGGTCTTTGAAAGAAAACCCCAAAATGCTCAAATGTCAGTTAACATACTTAATAATCCTATCCATACTCCAAATTCTACAACAGCTGCAAAGACACTACTTTTATCTCCCTGATAAAAAAAAAAAAAAAAAAAAAAAAAAAAAAAAAAAAAAAAAAAAACATATTTGTTCCTGTTAGGAAGTAAAATTTATTTTCTTAGTTCAAAATTTTGAGCAATTTTCCAATAGAAGGTATAAAGCAGGGACCGTAAATAATGTTGCAGCGACCTATCTCTCAGGTGATAATATAGGAAAGGAATCAATATCCAATATAGAATCACAGAAATCATAGACTCATCAAGGTTGGAAAAGACTTCCAAGACCATCTGGTCCAACCATCCCCCTACCACCAACGTCACCCACTAAAGCATGTCTCTAAGCATGAGATCCAGCCTTTCCTTAAACACCCCTAGGGGTGGTGACTCCAACACCTCCCTGGGCAACCCATTCCAAAGCCTGACTACTCTTTCTAAGAAGAAATATCTCCTAATTTCCAACATGAACCTCCCCTGGTGCAACTTGAGGGCATTCCCATCACTAGTTACCTGTGAGAAGAGACCCTCAGCTCCCTACACCTTCCTTTCAGGGAATTGTAGAGAGCAATAAGGTCTCCCCTGAGCATCCTCTTCTCCAGACTAAACAACCCCAGTGCCCTCAGCCTCTCCCCATAGGACTTATGCTCCAGGCCCTTCACCAGCTTCATAGCCCTTCTCTGGACAAGCTCCAAGGCCTTGATGTCTGTCTTGTAGTGAGGGGCCCAAAACTGAACAGAGTACTCAAGGTGCAGCCTCACCAGAGCAGAGTACAGGGGGATGATCACCTCCCTGGACCTGCTGGACACAGTATTCCTGATACAAGCCAGGATGCTGTTGGCCACCTGAGTACACTGCCAGCTCATGTTCACATGAGCATCAACAAACACCCCCAGATCCTTTTCCTCTGCACAGCTTTCCAGCCACTCTGTGCCAAGCCTGTAGCGCTGCATGGGGCTGTTGTGGCCAAAGTGCAGGACCTGGCATTTAGCTATGTTGAACCTCATCCCACTGGTCTCTGCAAATTGATTCATCCTGTCCAGGTCCCTCTGCAGGGCCTTCCTATCCTCTGGCAGATTGACACTTTCCTCCAACTTGGTGTCATCTGCAGACTTACTGAGGGTACACTCAGTTCCCTCATCCAAATCATCAGTGAAGATATAAAAGAGGTTGGGCCCTAACACTGACCCCTGGGGAACACCACTGGTGACTGGTCACCAGCTGAATTTCACTCCATTCACCACCACTCTCTGGGCCCAGCCCAGCCATCCAGCCAGTTTTTAACCCAGCAAAGGGTATGCCTGTCCAAGCCATGGGCTGCCACTTCTCCATATGAATAAATATGCATCATCTCTTTAATCTCTTTAATGTTATTCCTAAATGTCTTTGTTATGAGAAGGTTAAAATACAACCTACCCATCCAGCTTTGAACTGCTTTTGTTTTGATAGCATTTCTCATAAATTATGTCATGATATAAAGAAGTTACACCTAATAGTTTATTCTAGGTCCATCACAGTAAGATCCTACTAGGTTTCTTTGTGGCTTAACCAGCAGCTTAAGACAGGAATAAAGTGAAATGGACAAGTGAGATCAGGAGATTGGAGGCAAATGCTCTTCTATTATTTTGCCAGGTCTAACATATCTCTTTAAGGATTATGTCAGAGAGGAGCAAATGCTCCTCTCCCCTGAGTCAAAGGTGATGCTTTCAATTGTTACAATAAAAGCTGGTGCAAGAGTTTCCTGTGATTTCTTGGTATTAATGCTTTCTAATGTTTTTGTTGCTTTGTTCCTTTTTCAGTCTAGGCATTTTAAGGCAAAACTGAAAACTGAGATCACAGAGCAAAATATTTGGCCTAGGTTCACACTTAAAAATAGTTTTTGTTAATAATCAATGCAGTTCAGTGCATTAGCACACTGGCCTAAAGGTCAAAGGAGACAAGTTTTATTACTTGTTCCATCAGTAAATTAGTTTGAGGCCTAAAGTAAGTTAACTCTACTATAACGTCTACCCAGCAGTTGTATCCAATATCAATGCCTTTATGTGAAACATATAGAGAAACTTTAAACAAAATATTATTCAAACAAGTAGGTTTAGAAACTATTCACTTTCTTAGAGGCCTCCTTTTGTTCACTGACTGAGCTTTACGTACAGGAAAAGAAAGCAAGCTGGCATTACATTCTCTTCGACCTGGCTCTAAAATAAAATATTTGTTTATAACTAAGACCACCAAGAGAGGATACAAGGAATATGTCCTATAACTACATTAATTCAAGACATCCTGTCTCTGTCTCCTCAGCTACAAAAATGAGCATATTGCTAAATACTGAGCAATCTTGAGAAATGAGAAAGGTTTTCACAGTTAAACCTGTCATTGCAAAACAAAGTGTTTTTGTTGTTGTTGTTTTGTTTTGTTTTGTTTTGTTTTGTTTTGTTTCACTTTAGAAAGTTCAAAATAAAGGGATCTTTAAATAGATTTTTCACAGGACACTTCAGAAGATGTTCACTGTAAAAAGTTGAACCCATCTATTATTTTTTTCAATGAAAAAGCTCTTAAGTTATATGAAAAAAATGGAGGGGGGGGGGAGCAATTTTGACTGTAAAACTGCCTTAATGTGTGAAGCAGGTTTAGATATGAGGTATCATAAATGTGCTGCTTGCCTTAGGCTCTCTTCTAACTTTCAGTGCAAAGCTGCCCCACACTGCATTTGTACTGGTGGTCACTCCTGGTCTACATAATTCTACTGGCAGGACAGACCTCTTCTTGATAAAAATTAATCTTATTTCTTGAATGAAAAGCTTTGATGGCAAAAGGACATTTTCTTTAATGATGATATCTTTGCCCATATGAAGGTTTCTGCTGGGTCAGTTAAGATATCAGATTTAAATGCAGAGCAAGCCAATGATTGTGCCAGCTTTTCCATTAAAAAAAATTATCTTCAATTACTCATTTCTTCCTGAAATTGTTTGGCTATAATTGCCCTGAGTTACTTTTTGCCCAAAGCTGTCATTCTGCTTCACAATTTCACCAAAGAGACAGTCTAAAGTGCTTTAAATCTGAGAAAGCTAAAGTAGAAAATACCTTATGTTTAATAAGACATGTTCTTTAATGGTCAAGCAATGTTGAGAAAGAGAAATATTCTGGTAAAAAACACATACCTCAATCAGAAAAATGTCTGAAAAAATGTTTTTGAAAAAGCTGTTGGTGATATTACTAAGTTATGCAGAGTTAAACATTTTATTTTGGGAATTATTCCGGTTTCATCATTTTCTTACCCAAGAAGGACTGTGTATGCATGTGCAGTTAAATTAGTTGATGGGAACATCTCCAAGGAATGCATTAAAGGGAAGCATAATTAGGAAGAGGAAGAAAAGAAAGAAAAAATAAAAGTTAGTGGTTGCTGCCTGTATTCTTTGCTCTTGAAAAGTATTCAGGGTGGGAATTGCATTAACTTGTATTCTGAAGGCAGTAAATCATCAGGGTGAGATTATGGTGTAAGTCTCATGAACACATTTTAATGACCCTTCTTTTTTGTCAGATACTCTATTGTATATGTATTATCATGAGATAGTTCTTAACATACAAGACATATTACTCTTTATTCAGGCTTCCATTCAACACACTTGCATCTTTGATGAATTCACAAGATTCCTAGTTGAAAGTCTATCAGTCTATAATGGTTACAAAAAAGGCCAAATATAGCTTGAGGGGAAGCAAATATTTAAGTCAAGATAATCTAAAACAAAGTTGTCTAAGACCTGTATACAGTGTCATGCTGTAAATGTTTCTACAATTACCCTCCTACTGAAAATTCCTCACCACAGATTGGAGTTTCACAAAAGCTTTAATGGAAACAATGAATGGGATGCGGGGCTTAACACCCCCACCAACCCCCCAAGACACACACACGCACACAGATGCACATGCAAACACACACACACACATGCACACACACACAAATATCTTGGAACAGATTAATAAGTCTCCAAAGGCTGGAATGCTATCTTGAAGCTATAATAACAACAGTGCAAATCTCATTGCCCTCAAAGGAATAGAGTCAAAAAACAAGATCCTACGGGTTTAACCTGCATAAACCTGCCTCCAGCCCTGCATACATTTATGTTCTATGGGAAAATCCTTCCAAGCATGGACAGGTGACTATGCATTTTGGAACACTGGACACAGGCCTAGAAGTGAAATTTCTAACCCAATATCCTTCCATCCCCACTCCTATAATTAGAGACAATTACTCCATGTCTTTTGTTATGGAGTCTGTGCATTCTCTTTCCCCATGTCACAATTCTAAACCCTGGAAGTGTTCCCATTATGAGAACTTGAGGAGAAAACAGAAGACAGAGACTTCTTGTAGGAATGAATCAGTAGGAACTTGTAGAAAGCCGTTGATTCAACACCCAAAAGAGTTTGTGATCTTGACACGAGTTTGTGACATAAGGACATATCCTGCTATGTGGATATGTCCTTATCTCATATGGACTTAACGGCCTTGCATTTAGTGTTTGCTTTTTGTTTCTTTGTTTTCATTTGGTCACTCCTTCTTACTAATTCCTGCACAATGGGGTCAATGTTCCTTTCAAGTGGCGATATAGAAATGCAGTCACAGAGCATGCTGTTTGCAGCTGGAATCAGACCTGTGAAATCCAGAGTGCAGATGAAAGATATGGCCGAAAATATGTGGAGACTGGTGACAGAACTATCACAAACAAACAAAAAAGTTGGGAACTACCCACTATTTAGTATTGCAGTTTCAATCCTCAGGCTTGACAAGCAGAAATACACCATGGAATACTTAGTACCTGACCAGGCTGTGAATTATTTTCAAAGATCAATGTGAGATATGTTCAGAGATACTTCATGCATGAAGATCTATTTATACAGTTACCTCATCCTAGCTTCAGCCACTGCAGTTTTAACTGTGAAGCACAATAAACTAGTTTATGAATGTATTTATAGATTCCTACATAAAACCAGTGCTACAAGTTTGCTAAAGAGATTTTTCATTTCTTTGCTTCTAATGCATCCAGAACATTAGAAGCAACTAGTCTGACTTCCATGTGAGATCACTTCAAATGCACATGCAGAAATTCCGTGCTGTGAAACGCTTTGTAAATGGAAGGATCTGTCTTTGTCTGTCAGTACTAATTGAAAAAAGTTAGGCTTGTCCCATAGAATCTGAATTACAAAGAAAATTTTACCAAATTAATCTTTTGTCTCATAACACACCCAAAGTATACACAGATGCCTCAGGCTTGCTGTAATTAAGCATTAGACCTGTCTACTTTTCTACTTTTTTTTTTTTTTTTTTAAAGTGGCTTAACAACAAGCACTATCAAACTTTGTTTTCCACTTTCGGCCATCCCCAGTCACAAAAGCAAAATTATAATGCCATGCAGGTAAATTTAAAATAAAAGCTCAGAGAGCTTCCTGAGGCTCTTTTGGATTTGAAAAGATAGAAGATATGAAATAAAGTTAAGTGTCCATGCACATAGCTGACAATGGCTAATTTTCTGTCTGGAAACCATCTGCAGTAGAATTTATAATTGGAAATAAAGATAATTAAATTACTGAGGCACTCTAAAAGAGATCTGACCAGTTTCTCAGAGTTTATTTCTAACTCTATCAAAACGTACAGAATAGCTACAAAATCAACACAAAAATTTTCTAAATAAAATGTATGTGCCTATAAGTTCAGAATGTACCCACCTCATTTCAAGTATTCTTTAGCAAAATTTGGATTGGAACAGACAGATCAACAATTCTTTTTGTTGTGTTTTGTTTTGTTTTGTTTTGTTTTTCCCAGTATTGAAGTAATGACTTGAATACTAATGCTGATGAAAGTTGTCAGTCAAATTGCAATATCTGAGGGGCATTACCAGCCATGTTTTCCTTTGATAGCTACATCATTATCCTGTCTTTTTCCCTTCCTTTGCTGGCTTGCTTACTACACCTGCTCCCTGTGTGCATAGGCTAAGCTCTGCTTCTGCCGTAGGCAGGCAGCAGCTAAAGCAGGCTGTACAAGCAGAGCTACCCCTGCTCACCGAGCTGCACTGGCTGTTCAACACATCTCAGCAAAGCGACACATCGGAGGAGCAGCTTTTCCAGTACTGTCTGAAAAACAAGGACAACTGAACTCCTTGGGGTGTGGGACATTATTATATGGACATACACTTCACAATACCAGGGAGACAGTGCTTGGGGGGGTCTATCTGCATAACTGAAACACCCAAAAAGCACTGTGTTAAAAATATGCATTTGGAAGGAGTATTCAATATATGGTATGATGCAGACAACTTTAATTAAGTTTGTAACATAAGAACAACAGTCCTGGGTGTCTACAAATGGCTGTCTAGCCTTGTATCCTATTTTTTGCAGCGACCCAGAGTGGATGTCTCCCCAAACCAATAGGAACATAGTAAACGTACTGAGATACATCACACAATATACTCTGCAATTCCAGTTTAAGGACCTGATGATTTAGAGGTGGTCGTCTTTGTGCGTAATAGTTTCTAGTGGACTTTTTCTTCTCTTCATTTTCTGTAATTGTCTTCTGAAAGCACGTAATCCTTTAACATGCACAGTATTTTGCAGTACTGAGTTCCACATATTTTCTGGACAAGGATCTCCTTTTCTTGTTATGAAAGTGCTATCTGACAATTTCTTCTTTGCCTTCTTGACGGTCATGATTTTATAAACATCCATATACTTTCCCTTAAATGCCTTTCTCCTGGTTTCAATGCTGCTAAGTGCATTATTGCATATATATGCAATGCTTTACTTACTTTTCCAGGAATTCTATACATTCTTTTTATTTCTATCTATTTTTTCCATTCCTTTTAATCTATCTATCTATCTGTCATTCTATCGTTCTATTGTTCTGTCGTTCTTCTTTATTGGAGCAGGAGGCAAGGAAGGTAAAGACAAAGATATAACTTCACTATGTGGAATATACAAAGGGTGGGTGTATCATGGATTTCTACAGGACATCCGTGATGTTCATTATTCCTCTTCTACACATTAAAATATCCTCTATAGGATTATTTTTTTTTTTGTCAGTTTGTTTGTTTCTGTTTACCATAGAATATTAAGCATAAATTCTCAGTGAACTATCTATAGTGGCCTCAAAATCATGTTTTCCAGGTGATATTTGTTAACTGAAAGACTTCTGCTATACACAGCTTCTTAAAACTGTTTCCTTTAGTATAATACATTCCATTTATTGGCATTTAATTTCATTTGCCATTTTATAGTGCAAGCATTCCTTGTGGAACTTTCCTGCAATTCTTTGGATCACAACACAATATCATATTCACCCTATTCTTAAATTATTCTTGACTGTGTTTAACAGCATGGGATTCATCATAGCTTTTTATGGAGTCCACCAAGAAGCTCCTTCCACTCTGAAAACTCACACTTTATTTCTATCTTTTACTTCCTGACTTAAATATATCATAGGCCCACAAGAAGATCTCATTTCATAACACTATAGTTTCCTCAAAAACCTTTAGGAGAGAATCTGTGCCAAAAGCATTCTGAAAATTGAAATAAATTTTATCATTTTTGCCAATCAATCCATGACATCACAGACTTCTGAATTCTGATAGAATTATGAGATACTATTTTCCATACAAAACAAGCGCTGTTTATTTGTCATCATATTGTAGTATGTATGTATAAATTAATTTAATTCTTTAGTGTTATTTCTAGCAGTGTTATCAATATGTTCGGTAGTTTCTAGGATTATGTCTGAAACGATTCTAAAATTGGCGATATGTTAACCAACTTCCAATCCTCTGGTACCAGGGCATTCAATGTAGAGCTTATTTATATATCACAGTTAACAGTTCAGCAATTACATATTTGACTTCTTTTAGAACTCCAGAGAGAATACCATCTGCTTTTAGTAATTAGTCAATGTTCATTATATTGATTTATTTTAGAACCTCTTCTACTACCACTTTAATTTGAGACAGTCCCTCAGCATGATCTGGAATGCTAATTAGGATGATTCATTAAAATATATTATAATATAGCTGAAAGTAAAATCTGTTTCTGTTCTTAAGAACAATGGATGTAGACTGCATATATAGAAAGAGTGACTGCATTTTGGAAAGTTACTCATGAAAAGGATGTAGTGATCCCAGTGAGAAAGCAATCCAAACTCAGCTTGAAGGGCAATGACACGACATATTGGCAAATTACCTACTACTGCCCTTTGACACAGAAGTGAGAAAGTACGAGTTACGTTAAAAGCAGGATCTAAGGGAGAAATCAGGAGCCCCTAAGGAGGAGCTAAATTGAAAACAGCAGCTACAATGTTACCTGTGTGTAGACCTTAAAAGCATTAGTAGAGCACTATGTCAGTGCTGTTGGCTATGTTTTATGGGACTTTGCAATATTGGAAAAAAAAATACAGAAGAGTGTCAGAAAAATAAAGACTGGCAAAGACCAGTCTTTGCCAGTCCTCACAAAGGCAGCAATTAGTCAACTGCAATATAGGCTTAAGAAGAGTTAAATATTCACTACTTTTCCTTGTCTTCAAAAAAAAGTTAGATACCCATTTTGGTATGTATGCTTTGCCAACTACATTAAAAGCAACTAATCTCTCTCTTTCCAAATTTCTGTTTGTAAAGGACAAATTTTTTGATATGGAATTTATGAACTTGTATTTTCCTCAGAATATTTCAAAATTATACCCTTTCTTCCTGGAACTCCTAGATCCACAGTCCGAAATAAATAAATAAATAAATAAATAAATAAATGGATATTTGTGGATGTCAGAAATTCAGAAAATCTTTAAATAAATAAGTAAATAAATAACTCAGGTGACAATGTGAAGCAAACAAATGACTGACTTGCTGTTTACAACCTGATACTATGAGATTGCATTCCCTTCTTCAGAAGAGATGCATTTCTTTTCAGATCATTTGTCTTTTGTGTACTATTGAACATAAGATGTGTGTCAGAGATTGATTGACTGACTGAAACAAGGACAGAAAGAAACAATCATTAAACATTTAAGCCCTTTCCTAGGTTATTTTTGAGAAAGTAATCTTCAGCAGAACAGGCTGCTATTGAAGGTAACAAATCTACCAGCACACATTAGTTGTGACAAACACTTATTTTGATTGTTCAAATAAAATAACTGAAAAACTTTTTTTTTTTTTTTCTCAGAAAGACCAAACAGAACTGAAGTTAATTAAATAGGTATGGGTCTTCAGGTTTGGTTGCACAGTTATACAAATGCTCTTTGCAGAATAAGAAAAGAAAGCTCATTCAGCACTCGCAGTGGAAGAAATCCTCCTCATAACTGTTGTTGAGGTTGTAACCCTTGCCAAAAATAAAAATAATAATAAAAAATATTTGTTTGCACAAGCAGTCTTACATAACAAATGAGTAAGTCAAAATTTCATACCAAAATGAAGAACTACAAACCTCATGAATAATTATGACTATCACTTCACCCCAATATTAGCAGAAAATCATAACGCTGATTACTGGCAGGCCAACCTGCATTAATTTTTGAAATTGCAGCTGACTGGAAACAAGAGACACAGTTCCAGTTATGGGCCAGTATTGCCCAACATTAAGGCATCCAAATATAGAAGACAGGTCTAGGGTAAAGGTTTGGCTCTCAAATTGTTAAATGAAGTCCTGGATCTGCTCAGTGTTAATCGTTCTGCCAAATGACCTGTGCATACCTGTGTAACTTCAGATGCTGTACTACCAGCCGATTCTTTGTTGAAGTTCTCAGTTAAGTCTCTACTGAACAGTGACACTACATGACAGCGATTAACCTGCTGGCAAAATATCAGTGCAATACGTCAGTAATCTATCATTCTGCTTTGTTCATTGATGAAACAGCAGGGAGCTGAACCCCAGCCATCCCGGCTGTGCTCCCTGCCTCCTGTGTGATGGAGACAGATGAACTACCATGACGAATGGACAGTAGAGAGACAGGCTAATAGTCTGAGGATGTGCTTTCCTGAAGCACTACTCGGAGAGACAGCAAGCTCATTTAGTCACCTGAGAGAGAAGTCTCCACCAAAGGAAAAGCCTCTCTCACTCCTCTGACTGAATTCAGAGGGAAAATGTGAAAAAGCACTCTTCTTTCACATGGACTCTCAAACAACACCAAACAGTCCCTAAGTACCTGCACTCAGGTTATTTCTTTAGCAGCAAGATGTCCTTGGCAGAAATTAATTTAAGTGGGGGCTTCTAACAACATGGAGCCTCATGTGGTGCACTGCTGAATGTATCTTTCTGAACAGCTGTGTCTACATACTTTCCCTCCAATACATTTCTCCCTTCTTCTTTGTCAGTATCCTTGATAGAGAGTTGTATTCCAGGACAGGTTGCTCAGTATTTGGAGACAAGCCTTTGGCACAGCCAGCATTTTGCCAAGTCCATAAGCCCTGCTCAGCATGGGTAACTTCAGAGCACATCACCTCAATCCAGCTGGTGTAAGGCAGAGTCTCATAAAGATACAGTACACTGCTCTGCACAGCAAAGTTCCCAAATGCTGATATTGTCCAGGATGGATCTAGACTAATAGCCTTCTTTGTTAGGGCTACACCATTTTTTTAACAACCATGTTCTTATTAAAAATGTTCCTAATCATCTGAGAGTCTGCTATTCCAAGCTTTACCTGCGGGATTACTTGTATATGCTGTGGCCACAGGATAGGGTTGACTTTTCACCACATTTTCATTCTCCAGGATACTTGAGAAATTGTGTGCCACCAGCAGCAGCGCCTCCAGTTATCTCATTGAGGTAATGTGCTCTGACAGGACAGGACCTGTGAGACGTACCTGTGTCAGAGCATGACTCCATGCCAGATTCATGTATCTAGAGTTTCACTTATACTTCCTGCAAGGTACATTAAGCACTGTAAGTTTAAAAGTAGATATTGAAAAGTTTATGACAGAAAAAATAAATAAATAAATAAATAAAAATCAGGAAGCGCTTCACTGTTTCAAACATAGCTGCAAGACAGTTTAACTGCCAGTTTTGATATCTCCTATATATTGAATTTTTGTAGTGGAGGATATTTGGGGCCTTGGTTTTGTTTGTTTGTTTGTTTCTTGACAGAATTACCTCTGTCTGGTTTGAAACTCTCTCATTAAGATTCCTATGTCAGTATCAGCAGCACACTTCACATGAAAAACCCACAAACCAAAGGTCAACAATTGCACAAAGGGAGGGTGGAAGAAGCCTCTGCAAAACAGTATTAAAGCTGGTGGACTCATAGATTAATTTTAAAGGAAATAATGGAGAAATATAAAAGAGGAATCTAGTCAGATTCAGGCAGCAATCATCTATTCTTTGTAAAATTCACATTTTGAGAGTTAAGGGCCTAATAATTTCCCCAGGTGTGTGCTCAAGGTTTGCATTGGATAACAGTGCTGCTACAGCTCACCAGTCACTCTGGCTTACAGACCTCCCAGACACCCTGGGGTTTCAAGGGCCCTTGCGACTGAGGAGTCTGTCCAAATTTGGGGCGTATCAGCACTCTTCAAACAGCTCTCCAATGGCAGCTTGTTCCTGAGTAATTACTCATTTTAACCACAAGCATACATAGAATCCTATTCATAATACTTAGAGGTATCTTAAAAATCTGAATGCTCAGCTGATACTCACACAAAACCCGTTCCTTTCCTCCAAAGCATCCCAATTTTTATTTTGTTGGAAAACAAAACTTCAGATGCATGATAAAAATATTTATTATAATAATCTTTGGTATGATGATCTCATTTTTGCATGTCTGTTTGACATTTTACAATAGGTTGGGCGATCGCCAACCGCATGAAGTTCAATAAGAGCAAGTGCCGGGTCCTACACCTGGGACGGGGAAACCCTGGCTGCACGTACAGACTGGGCGATGAGACGCTGGAGAGCAGCCTAGAAGAGAGGGATCTGGGGGTCGTGGTAGACAGCAAGTTGAATATGAGCCGGCAGTGTGCCCTGGCAGCCAGGAGGGCCAACCGTGTCCTGGGGTGCATCAAGCACGGCATCGCTAGTAGGTCAAGGGAGGTGATTGTCCCGCTCTACTCTGCGCTGGTGCGGCCTCACCTCGAGTACTGTGTGCAGTTCTGGGCACCACAGTATAAAAAGGACATGAAACTGTTGGAGAGTGTCCAGAGGAGGGCTACGAAGATGGTGAAAGGCCTGGAGGGGAAGACGTACGAGGAACGGCTGAGGGCACTGGGCCTGTTCAGCCTGGAGAAGAGGAGGCTGAGGGGAGACCTCATTGCAGTCTACAACTTCCTCGTAAGGGGGTGTTGAGAGGCAGGAGACCTTTTCTCCACTAACACCAGCGACAGGACCCGCGGGAATGGGGTTAAGCTGAGGCAGGGGAAGTTTAGGCTGGATATCAGGAAGGGGTTCTTCACAGAGAGAGTGGTTGCACACTGGAACAGGCTCCCCAGGGAAGTGGTCACTGCACCGAGCCTGACTGAATTTAAGAAGAGATTGGACTGTGCACTTAGTCACATGGTCTGAACTTGGGTAGACCTGTGCGGTGTCAAGAGTTGGACTTGATGATCCTTAAGGGTCCCTTCCAACTCAGGATATTCTATGATTCTATGATTCTATGAGGATATGGTGAGATTGTTAACTAACCTAATTATTTATCAGTAAAGGGCACCTAATGACTTTAGGTACCAGCAGAGCCAAAGAGCAAGTCAAAGGGAGAACTGGAGCTTCTAATTATGATGTTTAATAGTTCAGTCCCTCAAGAAAGTAATTAAAGTAAAAAGAGTAAACAATTGCAATGATCTGATAACATGGCTTCTCCATACAAGTATGTTTTAAAAGGGTCAATTTGTATTTTGTTCAGAAAGCTTGACATGTGATGCTCCCCCCACCCTTCCTGTGTCCATGGTCCACCAGTTCCTTCAGAAATCTTCCCGTATGTTCCATAGTAAAGCAGATTAAAAAAAAAAAAAAAGTTAAAAAAAAAATGTTTGCAGACTGGCAATCACATGGAAGCTCTTGAAGCTAAATGCTAAAATGTCAAGATTATATTTAAGTAAATCTGGAAATGAGTAACAAAATCAGACCAATGGTTTCTTTTTTAATTCTTTTCACCAATCCTAGAATTTTTAATAGCATACCATCTGATGTGGGATAGCCCCAGAGGAAACCATGAAAATCATAATTTAAAAAATGATGCAGAAAAATGTTTAACTATAATTACAGAATTGTCACAAGAAGCCTACAGTTCTGGTGACTGACTTCATGCTAAGCTCAAACTGTGCTTTTGACAATAGGGAGTACAGAAGTTTTAGATGGCGGGGACAAACTCATTGCCTATGCATTAACAGAATAAGCAGTTAAACTGTTCCCTGCTAAGAAGTATATCCAATTAATTTCAAAAACAATCCTCGCTACAACAAACTGCAAGCTGTTCTGGGAGAAAAGTGTGCTTCAGCAAGGTCCCTGCTCTTGCTGAAGCTCTTAAGCTGGATAGAAGAGGACACAATAGCTTTCCCCTGGCAGAGGTGAACTGTGCCAAAACCTATTTCTGCATTTTACCCAATAACAGTTCAACATGAAATAAGGACTCCTTAGAAGATCCCTGAGACCCACGACTTTCTCCCCCTGCCCTATGCGCACTGGAACACCACACTGCATTTTGAAACAACAGGCTTAGAGAACTGGGCTAAGTACCTTGCTCCAGGTTATCAGGTTCCAAGTCCTTTGTGTGTGGAGGGATGCCACACAGCACTGGCTAAGGTGAAAAAGCCTTGGTGATGCATGGCGTTTAAGCCATACTTTTGTCTTCACTGTTTCACATGAGAGTACGCTGAGAGTCTTTAAAGCTCTCCCCTAAGCAGAATTTCATCCCATCCATGTGAACTGTATTGAGACTACAGGTGATACTTTGGATTTCCTTGTAGCATTAGGCATGAAAAGCTTAATATTGTGATATTGAAAAGCATGGCAGCCTCAGTCTCTTTTTTAATGAATGCTTCTATCTTCAACACAAAGCAGTGACTTCATACAAAGATCATAGTGCCTGGATGGACAAAAAATACCTCATTGTAATCTCTCTAACTGTATATCTTTGCTTCCAACAACTACAGAGGATTTGTGAAGACTTGATCTTTGGTATCTGAATCTGCAACAGGGTAAGTTCTCAAAATGACACAGCTTCAGGCTTGCAGAATATAATAGTTTCAGTTAAAACCAGGACAAATCTAAAGCTGTAGCCAACAGGAAGAAATGAGACAGCAAAACTTTGAAGCTGCAACGCTTCAGTGAACATCTGACACTGTATTAGCCACTACAGCTTTCTAACTCAGGGAATATTTTGGAATGTGAGTACATTTGCTTAGAGAGAAGGACAGTCTCAGGGCAATAGGACCTCCTCTGAAACATGCTAGGTTCTTTATTTAAGCATTATCCATTTGGAAGATACTCGGCTCTATATAGGTCAGTCAGCACATGCTAAGCATTGGAAAAACTATGCTCTGAAAGTGAACATTCATATCAGAAAGGGAAACTACCTTATTTAAATATGGTTGGAAATAATTAAGTAAAGTCCATGATAAAGAAAAGTTCACAACAGGAATTCATGACAGTGATAGGTCATGCTTGCACAGTGAAAGCTTTGACACAAAGCTTGTGTCATGCTGAGCTCAATGGAAGGTTAGTCACCATGTATTAGTAAGCATTTGACTGTATGATTTCCTAATAGAAGGTACAGGACATGTCTGAACACTTTAAAATAGTGAGAATTCCTTTTTCACATTGCAGAGCCTTGGCTCTTCCTGGAGGTGGGAGGGAACATGCAGTGCAAAGCTGTTCTGTTACTTTACAGAAATACATATCGATAGGGATGTATTTCTAATCTGTAACTATTTGCCAGCTTGGCTTTCATTAGCAGTCTGTCAGGCTTCTCCTATAAATCTCCGTTTTCATGCTTTACAGCTTAGCCATAAAAATTTACTGCAGTCCAACATTTGGCAAGAGGTTTCAGCCTCAGCACACGTCTCACCTTCATGCTTAAACCAAAAATTAAAACAGCACTTTTAAAAAGAGAAATAAAAGAAAGACCACAAATATACACTAAAGTGCTGCACTGAATTCAGAAGGGACACCCAGGGTAAGGATTCATACAAAAAGCTAGTTGTTAGGTATTGAATACCACATCTAGCACCCAGGTATTGAAATAATTTCCTACAGAGGACCATCTTCCTGTGCAAACAGTGTCTCATTGTGTACACACACTAAGGCCAAAACAGGGACAGGGTTGGGCTCTGCTTCTCCATGCATGCCTGTGACAATCTGCTTGAACATTGCAGCTCAGTTTAGCTACCATTTGTTAAATGCAGGTAGACGCTGAACCACTCTTTTTACTAGAGCTAATAGTATAGTAAATCTAGTAGCAGATCTTAGAAGCAGACAGAACTACCGTCAATTTGACTGGTACACTGAAGTCTTTTCACAAGTTTGGAAAAGTATATTGTCACTGGGAAAATGACTATAACTTGCATTAACCCATAATAATCATCTAGAATAACATGCCATGCAGGGCCATTTCTGGGTGCTTCTCTCATCCATGCAGGGAAAGAGTTGGTGGCTGTGCTATCACTATATCTAGCAAGGATCCCACCACACAAGCCTTGCCAACTGTCTAGGTTCTTTTACAGTGCCTCACTGCTATGATGAGATGTAGATGAACTGAATTCCTTCATCTTCTTACCTAGTCTAACTTCTGTTGCAAACACAGACACTCCATGGATCCTGCATGCCACACAACACAGACAGGAAGAACACCCTGGTGATCTTGGGGGAAGGTGTGTCTAAGCAGAGCTCTCATGTTTGGTTTCCTTTCATCTCCAAAGCAATCCTCCACCTCAGTATCCTTAGGCACTTCCTAATGACACATCACTATTTAAACAGAGTTATCATGGCCAAAACCCATGAACAAAAGACAGCATAACAACCAGGCTGGTCATGCTGCCATTGCAAGGAAAAATAAAGGGCTAAGAGCAGAAAATTTGGGGGCCAGCATTTTACTGGACATAAGCTGAGCAAAATTTCTTGAGCCATAACCTATGCAACTCTTCAGGCCTCACACCTCAGTTTTCATGCAGGATATATTCACAATTTGTTTCACTTCATCACAGCCATGTCTGTTCAAATAAGGCTTCCATACTCGTGCAATGTGACCTGCAGGGTAGAACTGACCTGACAGAGTCTGAGACTCCAGTTTGAGAATGAGTGTTTGGAGGAAGGCAGGGAGGATTTGTCACTTAATTTACATGATGGCTTTTTAAATAAAATAAATTTTTCATATAGACCTCACTAATTGTAATTAAAATGTGCCTAGTGCAGCAAGTTTTTAAAGAAATGTACCTAGAGCTATCCAAGCAATCTTTCACATTACAACTAAAGACCCCTACCTTACGTAAAGTGAGATGCTACAATTCCTTAAGAATTTATTGGAGGAGTAGCTAATTTTACTGCAAATACAGAGTTATTATATTGGAAAACTTCACACAGATATATAACTCATGTGACTACCCTATAGCATCAGGGGTGATATCAGTTAGCCTCTATTATAATTTTTTGTTCGCAGTGTTGTCCTCAGTATCAGCCCATAAAACATGATTAGGAGCATCAGAGGTCTTCCTTCATCTCAAACATACTCTAAAGAATGAAAGCATAACTGTATTTTCACTGTCTGGAATTATTATTAGGTCATCCAAATGAGAAAATGATAGACGCTTTCAGAGAATATATCACCACTTAATCACACAGAAGAGTTACCTGGAAAAAATAAATCCTGATGACCATTAAGGGAAGGCTTTCCTTTTGGCATCTAAATGCGAAACACACTTCCATTTATAAAAAATATTGTTGTAATATAAAACAAACAAACAAGCACACAAACAAAAAGCCAAAGAGACTACCCCACTATATTATTTAATTGGGTTTATGTGGCAAGACTTTGGTAGTGGGAATGCTGCAGGGGAGGCCTCTGTAAGCAGAACCCAGCAGCTGCCCCATGTCAGAGTAGAGCCAGCTCCAGCCGGCTCCAAGAGGGACCTGCTGCTGGCCAGACACTGGCTGGGCCTCTGGGAGGGAAGACTGAAGAAAGGGGAAATAAAAAACCTGCTGCACAACAGCTGGGAGAGAGAAGAGTGAAAACCAGCCCTGCAGCCCCCAGGTGAGTGCAGCAGGAGGGCAGGAGGTGCTGCAGGCAGGCAACAGCAGTTCCCCTGCGGGCTGTGCAGGGAGAGGCCCCTGGTGGAGCAGGCTGTCCCCCTGCAGCCCATGGGTCCCACATGGAGCAGATCTCCACGCTGCAGCCCCCCCATGGGTGGAGGAGCCCCCGGTGGAGCAGGTGGATGTGGCCTGGAGGAGGCTGCAGCCCGTGGAAGAGCCCCCAGTGGAGCAGGCCCTGGGCCGGAGCTGCAGCCCGTGGAGAGGAGCCCCTGCTCCTGTGGGGGCTCCTCTCCACGGGCTGCAGCTCCGGCCCAGGGCCTGCTCCACTGGGGGCTCTTCCACGGGCTGCAGCCTCCTGGGGTCTGGGGGGAGCTGCTGCCCACCCGTGGGGGACCTGTGCTGGAACAGTTTGCTCCTGGGGGGTGGACCCCGTGGGACAGAGCCATGTGGGAGCAGGTCTTGAAGAGCTGCTGCCTGTGGGCAGCCCCCATAGGCTCATTTTGGGAAGGACAGCATCCCATGGGAGGGACCCCACGTGGAGCTGGAGCAGAGAAGGACTGGTGAAAGAGTGGTGGAGACTCAGCCCTGGTTCCCTGTTCCCCTGTGCTGCTTGGGGGGTGGAGGAAGAAGAGGGTGGATGGAAAGAAGGTGTTTTTAATTTGCTTTTAGTTTCTCACTGCTCTATTCTGGTAGTAATAGGCAATAAAATACATTAATCTCCCTACTATGAGCCTATTTTTCCCATGACAGTAATTGGTGAGCAGTCTCCCTGTCCTTATCTCAACCCTTGAGTCCTTTCCAGGGTATTTTCTCCTCCTTTTCCTTTGAGGAGTGTGAGAGCGACTGGTTTAGCCAGCCATGTGTTTAGCCAGTTTAGCTAGCTAGCCATCAGGGTGAAACCACCACAATTATTGTGTAATAATGAATAAAACTATCACAACATTTAAAGGGAGGTGAATGCCATAATGAAAGCATTGGATTTGGTTTACTTTCACACTTTACACGAAGAACAGTTTGTCTGTCTTTTGTTCAGACCTCACTGACCCAGAAAATATATATGACTGCTTATGTCTAATTTTCTGCTTTTAGTGCAATTTCTGCCATGTTCAGGTACTTTATCAGTATGTCCCTGTGGCTGAATGATAAATGTATATACGCTTTTTACTGTGTAACTTAGAAGACACAGGATAGAAAGCTTAGCCCAAGGGGGGGCTTGAGTAAATAAATAAATAAAAATCCAATGTTAAACAAATGTATCCATCTGCTCAGCATTAAGGCAAGATAACTCCTTGCATCTCATTGGTGACTCCCTGGAGACCTTAGTAGAAGCTGCCTTTCAATCAAAAATGACCCCAGCCCACAACTTTTCAGCCACATCCATCTAATTGTGGGTGCTATGAGGAAGGACAACATAAAATGATTATGTCAAGTCTAGACTGCAATTTACAGAAGGAGAAATCCCTGAGGCTTCATTACAGAGTCTATGCGTGCCACCATGGAGGCACTGTGAGCCACAGTGGATGGAAAAGGAATTTTTCTCAAAAGCTCTTTTCTTTTAAAGGCAAGTTACAACAGATATCCCAGGTCCTACATCCAAATTACAAGCAGTGTTTCCCATGCAAGCTAACCACAGTGGAATTTCTGCAGTGGCAACGCATTCACAGCTTTTAACAAAGATGTGAACTTTATATTGAAAAAAAAAAAAAAAAAAAAAAAAAAAAAAAAAAAGCTGAAGCTTTCAACTGTTGGTTATCCTTGTTTGGTAAGCATATTTTATATTTTTGTTCTCTTTTCTCCATCTGCAACTAGAAGATGAAATGCCAGACGGAGGCAACATGTTGTTCTTGCCATATTTCTGATTCAGATGTAACTCATACAAAAATATCCTCAGATTCTGTTTGAAGGAACTAAATCCAGTTACAAGTTACAGTGTTTTAAAGAAGTTTCAAACAGCGTGAACATTTGAGTGCTTAGTCATTATGTGAAGCCTATCCAATATTAGTCTTCTCACCCCTTTGGGTGAAAGTCAGGCAAGTAGTGGAAACCTCATGCAAAATTCACATATACCACATGGGAACTTAAAATGGGGGTAACCAAAGGACTTATACTTATCAAATAATTTATATTTATCTTTGCCCCAGAACACAGAAGAATGCTTCTGAGCTAAAACACGACTAGTAGCACTCCTATGGATCTGCAGACCCCAAACATTTGCACAGCCTGAACAAAGTGTTTGTTGTTGTTTTTAATGCACATTGTCTTAAACAAAGATTCGAGTTCTATCTCCCCATAGTCCCTTATCAGATATAAAAAAAAAATATCTCTGCGTTGTGCTTTTGTTGTGGAGAAACAGAGTGGAGGAAGGAGAATTTATATTGGCCATCATTATTAATTGCTCATAAGTGTTAAACTTCCATCCCCACAGCAGTGTAAAGTGATGTGATTTAAAGATGTCTGATCAAATAACTCAGAAAGTGATCTTGAAAATGAAGCTTTATTCCAAATGACATGAAATAAGGGGAGGGGGGAGGGGGAAAGGGGGGGGGAGTAAAAAAAATGTTTGGCAATCCCTTGAAAAAATTTCCAGATTTCTTTCCCGCCACATTATGTTCTGTCTGGCAACATAATGTAACATATTTAGTAACATGTAGGCAATGCAATGGCAGGCCACAAAGTGCTATACTATTCTTTCAGTTGTTCATATTTACTTAAATATATATACATATATATATGTAAAGCAAGAAAATATTTTAAAAGAGACATTTGTTTAGCATTTTCTCTTCAAAGAAAGCAGGATAAACAACATTTTTTTTAAAACCCAGTAGAGCTGATTTGCACATTAACGGTTGCAACAAAGGGTCCAGTTCCAGCGTTCTTGTTAAAACCTATTAGAGAGGCAGGTGCTAACCGGGCAGTTGAAGCTGCTAAGTGCATAACAATCAGCAACTAACAGTATCTCCCTTTGCTTTTTTACCTCTGTTTTATTTTTGATTATGCTACCAACACATAATCACAACTCATAATCTTCGCAACTGACAACGTTGCTTAAGAATTTATCAATGAACCAGCCTACAACACTCCTGTGCCAGGCAGCTGTTCCTGTGTATGGGTTTTAGTGTCTCGGCCACACCAACAGATTTAAAGTGCTGGCAGAGTGCCAGTGTCATATTTCAGCCTTTGGTGTTATGTCTTTAGATATGTGTGGTGTAGTAGAGAAACACGTTTTGGGGAAAAAAAAAAAAAAAAAAAAAAAAAAAAAAGAGAGAACATCTTTATCGATGTTAAATCCAAGCAAGCTGTAGAGAACTTCTGTTGAGAACCTTTCTCTTCCTATTCAAAATGGGTCATTTTATATGGTTGCTTTTCTAGATTTTAATCTCTCATGCTACAATACTGCAAACACTCATGCATGTGATTAACTTTGACTACCCACATGCATAAAGTGCTTGCAGGATGGGGGCTTTAATTTGTTGTGGCAATGTCATGGGGAAGGAAGACAAGCAGTGATATGTGAGGAAAGCTGTATAACTGAGGCTGTCAAGAGCAAGCTGTGTTAACCCTGTACTGGCAAGACTTTGCTAATGACTGTTGCATCTCCTCTGACCAGTAGTTCACATTATACTGTGTTTTGTCCCTGGACATGCCAGAATCACTATCAAGAAGCTCAAAGGAAAGTACAAGGAATTCCATTGTTATATAAATATTTATTTTGAAGATTTTTTTTCCCAGTGCCTTTCTACAACCAATTGATTTGGGGTTTACTTTTAGGAAAGATATGACTTTACTCACCAATCCAGGATGGCAGGACAGAGACATATCAAGTTCTTTGCATCCCTGAGAACTAACATGCACATAGTGAAGAGTGTACCTCCTGTATTTATGTACCACAGTGCTATAGCCTCTTTCTCCATCCATGATCCCCTGTTACAGATGGAGATGGTCAACAGATTATGGTGATTGCCTGATTGCTTGCATCTAGGACATAGAGCAGGAGAGAAGACACAGTGCTGAGTTGTGTCCAATACTCAGAGGAGCTCTGATTTGAGACATTTTTCCTCACTGCAATTCAATGACAGAACAAATTTCAACTTGCACAGGACTAGCCCTGTGACAAGAAGTACCACATGTAAAATTGAGCAGGCAGACACAGATCACAACCAGGGAAATATGTCCATGCTGTCTCACGTGCTAGAAAAGACAAGACCTGTTACTTGACTCTTTGTTTTATATTCAGTTTACCAACCTTTTTTCTGAAGTTCTACAGTATTTTTTTCCTATGAGATGATGTTGCTCTTGTTTGGCAAAGATTGTGCTTACTGAATATGACAATCGCCTCCCTGGACCTGCTGGATACAGTATTCCTGATACAAGCCAGGATGCCGTTGGCCTTCTTGGCCACCTGAGTACACTGCCAGCTCATGTTCACATGAGCATCAACCAACACCCCCAGATCCTTTTCCTCTGCACAGCTTTCCAGCCACTCTGTGCCAAGCCTGTAGTGCTGCATGGGGCTGTTGTGGCCAAAGTGCAGGACCTGGCACTTAGCTATGTTGAACCTCATCCCACTGGCCTCTGCCCATTGACCTGTCTGGTCCAGGTCCCTCTGCAGGGCCTTCATACCCTCTGGCAGATTGACATTTCCCCCTAGCTTGGTGTTGTCTGCAAACTTACTGAGGGTGCATTCAATTCACCCAAATCATCTATAAAAATATTTATATTTATATATTTTATAATCTATAAAGATATTTAAGAGGATGGGCTGCAACACCAACCCCTGAGGAAGACCACTGGTGACCAGTCACCAGCTGGATTTTGCTCGATTCACCACCACCCTCTGGGCCTGGCCATACAGCCAGTTTTTAACCCAGTGAAGAGTGTACCTGTTTAAGCCATGGGCTGCCAACTTCTCCAGAAGTCTGTGGGAGACTGTGTCAAAGGCCTTGCTGAAGTCAGATAGACTATATCAACAGCCTTTCCTTCATCCACCAGGCAGGTCACCTGGTCGTAGAAGGAGATGAGGTTGGTTAACATGGGTTTGATGACCCATGCTGACTGGGCCTTTCATGAACCCATGCTGACTGGGCCTGATCCCTCCATTGTCCAACAGATACTGTGTGATAGCATTTAAGATGCCCTGTTCCATCACCTTTCCTGGCACCGAGGTCAGGCTGACAGGTCTGTAGTTCCCCAATTCCTCCTTACAACCCTTTGACCCTTCATATAAATGAGCGTCACATTAACAAGTCTCCAGTCATCTGAGACTACTCCAGATGACCATGACCACTGACAGATGATGAAAAGTGGCCCAGCAATCACATCCACCAACTCGCTCAGCACCCTCAGGTAGATACCATCTGGCTCCATGAACTTGTGACAGTCCAGGTGGAACAACTAATTGTTCGCAGCAATCCAGTGGGGCAACTCTAACTGTTTTCACCTGAACTGTGGAGTTGTTCTTCTGCTCCTCATCCCAGACTTCCAGGTCAGGAAGCTGAGTACCCCAGAGATAAGTGGTCTGGCTAGTAAAGACAGATGCAAAGAAGGCATTAAGGACCTCAGCCTTTTCCTTATCCTCAGTAGTCATGTTCCACCCTGTGTTCAGTAAAGAATGGAGATTCTCCTTGGTCCTCCTTTTGCAAATCTTTTTTTGTTATCCTTGGCCGTAGTGGCCAGGTTAAGCTCGTTTAGACAAGGCTTTGGCCTTGTCTAATAGAAATTGGACCATATAATGCAAATATTTATAACTTTAGCAAGCGGCTGAGGCACTTGTATAACTCTCTGTTCCATTAGGTTGTGGGTGCCTGAGGAGATTCTGTCACCATAATGTATTTTCAAATGGCTTACCTTCAGTTTTCAGTTCTGTGAACAATTCATCAGCAGCTAGAAATCAAAATTTCTTATGAAATGATTGGGTGACTCCAGAGGTGTCTATCACAAAGACATAAGTAAAGACATAAGGGATTGCCAGGTGTCAAACTGTAAACGCTTAAGAATTAGATAACTTTATGGTGGTCATAATTCTGTACCAAATATCCAGAGTTTTATAAATCAAATTCTATAAGCAAAAGAATGTTTGAAAAGAGATTTCTTATGGTTTCCTGTAACATGGTTACATTCTTCAAAAGAAAATGCAAGCTCTGACTGATGCTTTTCATGCTTTCAAAATGTCTGTCTGTTGCGTAGGTTCTCAGACATCAAAAATGAGATATGATAATACTGCTGCACTTCTGCTGGTAGGAGCGTAGGATCATCTCCCACTACACACCTTAGCCGCTATTTCATCAGGCATGCAGACTTTGATTTTTCTAAGCCCTCAATACTGCTATTAAACACAGAAGATATTGGCCAAGATACTCATATTGCTGGTAGAAGAATATAGGCTCTGATTACATAAGCTCCATTTCTTTTGGAATTCAGGCTAGGAAACTAAGCAACATGAATAGCTTTATTGTTTTTCCATCTGGCCAGATATTTTGTACCCACATCTGCTGATGAGAAACAGAAACTGAGGAAGGAGAACAAGTTTCCAAGAAATATTTAAACTGCAGCTTAAGAGATTCAAAATAATTCAGGACATCACCTCACAAACTACCATATTGCAATGAGTACCAAAGACATAAGCCACCTGTGATCTAATGTATAGTATAAAAATCAAGGTTACAGTTTGATTTTTTCTAAGTTTGACTTAGAGGTTACAGTTTGACTTAGAGTGTGTCTCAACATATCTCATTGTAAAGAATGGAAAATTTGAACCTTTTTTTTTTTTCTTTGGATGTTTTTATGCCTTACAGTATTTAAAAGTATTTAAAATGATCACGGCCCTTTAAAGTGTCTTTTTTTTTTTTTTCATTTTCTTTTTTTCCTGACTAGACCTTCAGAAGCTGCCATCATCCAAACAGATTACTGAGGACTTCCTTAATATCTTACCTGGTCTATTGGCAGAAGGTTCTCTTTAGTCACAATAGATGATATAATTTTTCTGCTGGACCCTTTCAGTGTAGTTTGACCAGATTAAGAACTGCTGTTCTGTTGCACGTTTTGAGTGAACAGAATGTGGCAATGTTTATACTGGAAACCCTCTTTAGTACATTCACACACAAAAGCAGAGTCTGTGATGCAAACACATTTTCTGAATTTGATTTCTGAAAATTAAAATAATTTTCAGTTTCCATTCTAAAAGGTTTCTACTTCCAAAGTTCTTTTACATTATTATGTTTTTTTAAGTTGGACTGCAAATCTAGGGTGTTTGTCCCAAGACAAGGAGATTCAAAGTCAGGCACCCAGCAAACAGATGTGCTACATCACACAGTTGATGACCAGGTTACAGATTCTGAACAAGTTGGAATATTCACTTGATCCAACACAGCTCAGATACAATGAGGATGAGAAGCAGAGCTGCAAAAGTACAGTTCTACCTGAGCTAATTTACCTAACTCCTCCATGACAATTAATGAGGGTGTAGCACTGTGCTGACACAGCAGTTCCTTATCCAGTTCCAGAGTTAGCTCAGATACCTTTGCCTGACACTGAATTGAAGGGTGTACACCCTGTAAAATTGCAAACCAGATGCAGGCTCTCTTACAAGGCTTGGATAACCAGCAATACATTTCTTATGGCAAATAAAATAAATGTAGATGGAGAAAGATGACATTTCACCTCTTCTTGGAGTTTACAGGGTATTCTGTGTGGCCTTTTTACATACTATCCTTCCAAAGGGAAACTCGATGAATCTTTGTGCCACATCTAATCAATCCACTACTATTATTCCAGGGGGCGTAAGTAGTACCAAATGAAGGAGAAAAAAAAAAAAAAAAAAAAAAAGATAAAACCTGCCAACCTGCCATGGAATAGCTCTCGACTCCTAATAAAATCTCTGAGTTTTCTTCAGTATATTGTTACATATTTCTTACTCTTGTCACACAGGTGTTAATACACAATGCAGTGACTTAAAGAGTAAAATCCTCTACTGAAGGTTGAAGCATGTAGTCTGAGAAAAACATGTCAAAGTGTGCTGGGAGTACTTTTAAAACAGAAGGCAAAATGGCATTCTTTCTCAGAGTGAAGTAATGATACTGTTAAGGCTGGAAGATTTCTTTCAAACTCCCAGTCCTAAAGCTGTTTTATGCAGATGTCCACCATGAAGGCGGACAAAGGTTTTGCATGTAACTCCAGGAGCAGTGACAAAATCTTTTGCAGACTTACGATTTGTATCAAAAGTCTTCTTGGATAAGTCTGTTGAGTGAGCTTTTCAAAACATGAAAATTTGCAACCTGAGTGCCACTTATGAAATACTTTCTCCTAGAGATGATCAGAATCTGAAGTTAACTTCTGCCCCGTGGAATACCTCTCCACAGTCATACCTCGAAGGAAATGATTTCCTTTCCAAACATAATCATTTTATTTGGATTTTTACTAAGATGATAGGTATGTCTCCTCTGCACAGGTCTCATATAGTCTGAAGCCAGCATTAAACATGCCAACCCAGAAGCCAATAAGGCTGCCTTTACACAGGTAACTTCGATATACCTGGGGTCATTCCCACCTCTGAGATACTGGCTGAAATTAGACCTTTTCTAGACTTTTAAACTCTCTCACTGTTCCAAATACAATGACCACACCCTGATTTCCTCTTGGGAATGCTCCTCAAATCAAATCTCTTGCCATGTTCAGGAATTGTTTGGCCCAGAGGTAGCTGGCTCAGGTTTAAGGTGTGCCCAAGTCTAATGATCTAACAGTATAAACAATTGAGTTTCAGAGCCCAGGAATGCTGTCTAGCACTTTTTAATTTAGCTGTATAGATGAGTCCAACAATCTGCCGGTGAGAATGCAGACCTCTGGACAGGTGTATTTACCCTGACTGTTTAACAGTGCTGAGAAGTCTGAACTAAGCTCTGTAGTGTAGCCACAGAGCTGCTAATTAAACTGCTCTTTAAAAGCACTGTAAGTTTCTGTTGTGTAGATAAGATACACCCCTGTCTGTTTCCAAGCACTGTATAGTATTTGAAAGGGAATTGTGAAGGCACTGTGTCATGAGTGGGCCCATGATATCCTGCATATCTCTTATGCACAGCCTTCTTTAAATGTATAGTACCAACAGCTATGCCCTGTTTTTTTAACTGACAGGAAAAACATAACATAAACTACTACAGAAAGACTTTTCCAGTGTACTTGATTCTAGAAGAGATCAGGCTCTCTGCAGAGGCGTAGCCATTTATGTATTCTGCAATCATACCAGAGTGGCACAGTGACAGAGCAGTCCTGTGGAGATTGTTAAACACTTCAGATAGCTGTACTTTGTTACACAGCAGTACAGGGTTAGAAGTATGGGCATCTAGATGAACTGCTTAAGAGGCCTTTTTTGCAAGAATGCCATCCAGCAATGTTTGTTTAAATATTTCACTGATCATCCCAGAGCTCTTTTAGCCTAAATGTTTGTAGCAAAGATGAATTAAAGTATGCAGCCTGTGCCCTGTCACTGACAATGGCCAGCACTAGATACTGCAACAGGTCTGAGAAACCCCATCATAGACAGTGGAGGGCTAACTACGGGAAGTTTCATTCTGCTCTCAGGCAGTTATTGATTGACTTGAATTCTAAAGCAACAATCTTTATATCTCCATGGAAAAACTTAGAATATTTAATGTTTTTGTGGGAGATTATGCTTGTACAAGTGCTGAGTAGCTTTTGAAATCTTTCCAAGTCTTAGCCTCACTGCATCTTCTGGCAAATAGTTTCCCAGGATGAGTATCTTTTCCCTTTCTAATGTATGCTGCAATGTCAGTATCATTGTATTCTCTCCCCATGGCATTTTCTTTGATTAGGAAATAGGACCACACAGTTTACTTTCACTCAACTATTGCTATCTCTAACATCTCCCTCTTATTATTTTCTTGCCTAAGTGTTGCTGACTTTTTCCAAACTCTAGAAGGAAACTATTACAATAATACATACCTGATAGTATATGTCACATACTCCCTGCAGCTCTGAATCAAGATTTAAAAATAGTCACCATCTGTGTAGGTATCTCTACATTTGTGATAATTTAGAAAGTGTTTGAGGTTTTGATCCAGACTATTGGGTTGGTTTTCTTTTTTAAATATACCAGGAAATCTTGCGTTGGAGGTAAAAGAGATCTCTCTTACTCATGTTGTTTCTCCAACAATAATTAGAAGAAATAATATTCATTAACAGTCAAAAATAATTAAAATAGAATATACAGGAGATCAGTAATGAGACAACAGAATGTGTACCTTAGTCAACAAGCATATTTAAAGCTACATCTATCTTCATGGTCTCAATGTCATTCTGAAGTGGAAAGAAAAAGGAATTATTTCCAAACAAATTACAACTGTACATACTCTGCCTCAAAACAAACGAACAAACAGAAAAGGCCTGCGTTTTTCCTTTTCTTCTCTGCAAGCTTGGTGACAGTGAGAGAGAAGGCTGAAAAGATTGCTCGGTTATAATCCTTGAAGGATTTGCTGCTGACATGGAGAAATAATCTCTAACAGCTTCTCCAAAAGAGCTATTTTGCAATGTTCTGTTCTTACAAGTGCCTGTTTGAACAGCTATTTTGGATTATTTCTCCAGGTAGAAAAGCTCCTAAATGGCAATTTATTTCCTTTCATCCATCTATTTGAAGCATATAAGTGTAAGAACCTGCAGAATGCAATCACAAATACCTGTTGTCCAGAGAGTATTTTATCAGAGAATTTAACATATGCTAAGATTTATCGTATGTGTCTAAACCTGGTCCCTGAGGAGACAGCTTTAAATCCCTTTCATAGCATAGCATATATCCCCCTGTCAACCAAAAATCATCAAAAGGACGGTTCTCAGAATAAGGCATTTATGAGGATGAGCAAGAGGATCAGAATCTAGACTTTGGTGAATAATGTTTACAAAGAGCTGGAAAAATGTACATGTCTCCTGGGAAGGGAGTAATACCACAGGACAGAAGGCCTGAGGCACATATAGCCTCTCATGAACATCTTATAGTGACAGCCTCATTTACATGCCATGGCTATAGGTATTAATCTATTCTTCCATAAATGTCCAAAGGGGCAAACTTCTTACTGATATAAAGTATGCCTCAAACAATGAAGAATGATATCTACTAGGAGAAAATCATATACATTCAGAACAAAACAGAAAAGATGATGACATGGTAAAGGTGAAGGAAGTTCCCTAATTTTTCTGATGAGGCAGAACAAACATCCCTTTAAATTCTCTCAAAATGAAGCTCATGCAAAAACTTATAGAGCATAAGTGAACACAGCCATATAGAGAACTCAAAGGTTTAGTATGTATAACAGTTTATATTCTACCACATTTAAAATATCTATAGTTCTCCTCACCAGTGGTCTCTTTAGCATTTTTTATTTTTTAGAGATGTATCTACAGATTTCAAACTTTCCACATATAAGAACCTTTTCTGTTATATTTTGTTTATGTTTTTGCGGGCAGAAGATACTGAAAACTCCAAACCAACAATGAAAGCTTAATGGTGACAAGTACATTAAAATGGAAGGGACAAGATGATTTCACAGGAGAAAATTGTAATTTTCCATATTTAAAAGGGTTTGGGTGTTTTTTATTGTTTAAGCAGCATTGAGGTGCTGACTTGAAATCCAAAGTAGTGGGAGGTTTAATGATACAGAGATAGAGAACGTTTGGGAATTATATGATTCATCACACCAGCTTGGTTGTTTTAAAATAGATACTTACGTATCTAGATGGATGGCAACAGATTTTCCACTGTTTCACCTATTTCACTGTACAATGTTTTGGCATGAAAGATAAGTATGGCTCTGAGGTCAAACAGAATCAACATGCTATATATGTTTAAGGATCAGTGTGCTGTCATTCTAGCTTATTACATATTTCATATAATTTCTCCTGACTTCATAGCAATAAAAAATCACAACTTTTGTCCTCATTCATGTTCTGCATTAGATCATTTGATCATTATAAGCATAAAGCCAGTGTCATTTTCCTTAAGCTCTTCACGCACACTCTCCTGAAAAGAAATAAAGATCATTAAATTAAGTCCTTAACTCCAGGATTCAAGATGATCTTCCTAAAGGGTCCTTTTTTCATCCTTCATAGATAAGTACTTTAAACGGATCTCATTAGACCGGCATTTGAGGCAGAAACCGAGATGTTCTGGAGTATGCTCAGACTACAAGCACTGCTATGACTGCAACTCTAATAGACATGCTGAACCATACTAGGCACTACCAGCAATATGGAACTCAAACAGAATAATCACTGAAGAACTCACCACCACTCAGTTGGTTTTGCAGCCCATACTGGGCTCTGTGCTACTAATATCCAAGTCAGGCAATTTATACTAGGCTGAACAAGAGAGGCCTCAACAGTAACACCCTTACAGACTAATACCCAAATTGTTGATACTACCAACTACCAATATTTTCTGTAGACTATCATTCTGTAGTTATCATCAAAATTTATGTGGAAAACAGTGCATCACTACAGACCACTTGGCATGGCCTACAAAGCTCCTGTGAGACACAAAAGTCGCCGATGGATACAGTCTTTGCATTTACGGATATTATGAGTGGATAGGAGGGAAAAAGGAATTGCAGAGGCATGGAAGCCTACATGCTGCACCAGGTGCTGCTTAAGGAGCATTGACCTTGTCAGGCCAAGGGTGTATCTGTATTTGGAGTACTGAAAACAAACTGACCATGTTAGTAACCTTTAGCATTTCTATACAGATGACTATGTTTGTGTTTGCTTTCAATTATGATTCCCTGTCTTTGTCAATAATTCATTTTAGACAGCAAGGCAAGGAAGTCTTTATCAAGGAGGCTGCAAACTTTAAAGTCTGTAATATAGAAGTAGAAACATCTCTAACTGAGAGAAATCACTACAAATAAGTGATAGTTCCAGGATTCTTGATGTATCAGCCTTTAATCCTGGAAGAGGAGAAAATGGGTCATCCTTTTCGCATCATTCTGCAGAGAGTAAAATCTGGTGAAATAACATGAGCTTCAGTTTCAGTTGATAATTTCTGCCCTTTTCACGAACTGTCAAATCAGTCGACTGAGAAATGCAGTGCTAAGGGTCTAAGAGAATAATGCAATCAAGGGAAAAATACAGAGGGATATTTTTAGACAGTTCAATACACTGTGAAGAAAAAAAAAAAAAAAGAAAAGAAAAAGGAAAGAAAAAAAGAAATCACTGAATACTGTTGAACAGAAGTTAAAGAAAATGTGTCCATTTTCACAGGGTGCTTCAAACATGTAGATGAGAGACCATATGTGTATTATGAGTAAACCACATATCAGATTGAAGTGTTTTTTTACCAAAGGAATTTTTCAAAGTTATTTGTCAAATGTCAATTTAAAAATACAATGCACAACATTAAATAAGCTATTAATTTACCCAGCTTTTCATATAGGGCTATTAATTTATACTTCAAACATATAGGGACAAATTTATTATCAGACCTCAGATTTGTTATAATGCTTTAACAAAAGAAAGAGGAAACCTGAAGAATAGACTAGGGACTGCTGATCCTGAGGAAAAGGAAAAGCAGTCAGGTGAAACAGACAATTTTGCTCACAGACATGGCACTTAGATTTCCCTTCCCCTTTGGTAGTACTCCAAAATTATCTGATACTAAAGGCCCATGCTACTCAAGAATTTAAAGACAAAGATAATTTAGAATCAATTAAAAAAAAAATAAAAAGAATTTGAAAACAACTTAAAACCCAGTCTGCTTTGGTGCTTCCTGCATCCCAGGAATCAATTAGAAGTCAGCTCCATCAGCAGTGCCATGCAGAGCAGCTCTAAGGCTGCTCTTTGTGGTCTGTTCCCACAGCACCCAACAGATTGCAAGTGGCAGTTCTGCACTGCAGCAGAGCAGCCCCCAGCTTAGATAGCAGTATCTTGTGGCTACCTGCAAGATGCTTCCATTGGTAGCAGCTGGTAGATGATTTTGCTTAGAGTTGTCCCAGCTGTTCTGGGACAGTGCAGTACAGTACAGTATAGACTATACAGTAAACTTTTGGGGTTGTTTCATGGAGGCTTTGCCTACCATTTTGTATTCAAAAGGGACTTGCATCCCAGTGCAGCCAGCTAGGGTCCGATGCAGCCCTGGGAAGATTAAGGATCTGATGCATCCCAGGCCTGGTTTTATTCCAAATAAGTGTTGACCAGCCTGTGTTGTTTAAATAAAAAAGTACATGAACTCCTGCATTAGATATTCACACTGTGTTAGCCCAGAGCATGGCAATAAGATGTTCAATTACTTTTGGTGAGAACAAAAAGTGTATTAGCATATTTATCATTATACTTTAAAATAAGATTGAATACTCATTAAACATGCATAAAAGAATGTAAATGAAATGAAAACCTCACAGGCAATTTTCAAACACTGGACCTCAACACTTCAACAAAAACCTTTTGCCATGGTGATCTGTTGAGATTAAATGTACACGTAAATTGGTGTTTTCTCACTGCCAGTGGGAGGAAAAAAAAAAAAAAAAAAAAAGCAATTACATTCTCAGAGTAGTTACTATTTACTTCATCTTTCACTGTGTTGCCACCTTTTTATCCCTATGATCAGAAGATGTAAGTACGCTACATTCTTTTTCTAGTCCAGTATGGCCTTTGCTAACAGCTTCCTTCCAATACCAATTCCTGAAAACAACACGTTATTACTAAAATGAGTATTCTTTTTCCCTCAGTGATTTATAGCCAACTCAGGTTAGTTGACATGTCAGTTAAAGAACCATGCTGCTTTGTGTGTACTTATTTATGAGCACCTTTGTTATTGGGAACCAAATAATTGTGCTATTTAAAATTCTTGTTTTCAGAAGCAAAACCTGTCCTGAGACTAACACCAAGTATTCACAAAATAAAATAGTCTTATTTGCCTTAGCTGTCAAATTTACACTGTTGATATTTATTGTGTATATAACATCACTGATAGATAGGATGGTTAAAGAACAAATATAGTTTCGTTCATTTTTATCTTGATTTCAGCCATCATAGCAATCTAACAGTCTTGCATAACAAGTCCACAAGGCACTGGTTAAAGCCCCCAACCTTCCCCAAAACAGCAATCTTTCTCACTAAAAGTCTCTAGCTATGCCAAATTCACACTGAAACTCTGACCTAGTAAGAGCAATATATTCTTTATTTCTGCTGTGGCCTTCACTAGCAGTTTTGCTGGAGAAAGAACAGCTAAAACCTGAGAAAGATTTTGCAATTTGAACTTAAGTCAATAAAGAGTATTGAAGAATAAATCCTAACCTCTGCACTGCCTTTTCTTTAAATATTTCCCCCATTTCTATGGCCCGAGACTTGAAATAATCTCAGTATAAAATTTGACAGATAGAAAATGATATTTCTGTCACTCAGTTTGCAACACATATCAGAACAGGGACTGGTTTACCTCCTGTTATAAAATTAGCAGTCAGAAATAGCCTCTTATTTGATAGCATACAATGCTCACTTAGATTTCAACAATGTCTACAGAAAGGTGCAGAAGATGACAATGAGAAGTAGGTCAGGGTAGCAAAATACCTTCTTGGTGTTGCTGCTGTAAAGGATTATCTTAGTGTAACACCCTTCATTATTCATGCTGAATGCGGTTTGGCATAGAGGAACCATCAAATGTGTAAATCTGCTTTAAAAATCTGAAGACATGAGATAGCTAACATCTTCCTAAGGAATAACTGTACTTTAGTAAGAAAAAAAAAAAAAAAGGCCTTAGGAACAAAATAATTGAAGTATTTGCATCAATGCTTTTGTAGAATGTTAATTTATACAGAATGATAATTCTGATCCATGTTGTTAAATAACAGATGCATATATTAGACAGAACATCAAAATAAGCTGTATTTTCAAAGGCAGTTTGATGTTACAGGAAATTTGACCTTGGCAATATAGAACTTAATATCCTTGGCTTGCAAGTTCAGTGTTTTTTATAAAACTCACAGCAATGCTTACTGAAAGGCATTGAATTTCCTGATTTTATTATTTCTAAGTATGAAGTAAAATAAAATGGAGACTTGCTCGATACCAAGAAGCTTAAATTCAGTAGCTAGCAGACAAATGACATTCTGATCTTACTGTGAATGTGACTGCTTATCTCAAGCTTGGACCTCTAAAATTGAAAGATCAGATGCACTTTTTGAGTTCTTTCAGAAAGTCCAATCAGCAGCAAAAAGGTACAGAAAGTCTGAAGGTGACAACTCTGAAATAGATTAGTGTTTAATTACTGATCACTGAAGCATTTAACCCATAGTTGTTTACCACAAGTGGAATTCCAATCATAGGGTGAGCACAAGAAAAAGGCACCTCCAAAAACCTCTGTCATCTCTAGCACAGAACCTCACCAAAATCAACAAAAAGAAACATCAAGGAGAAACACAAGTGCTAAATTATGCACTTCTGAAGGACTTGGACAATTTTGCCCAATCTGTCAAGATGTAACTCTGTTTTTTTTTTTTAAAGGTTAAGTGGTCATAAGCTTCTCTGCAAGACAGTGCCTACAGCAGCCTTTTTCCCAAATCTCTGCCAGCAACTTCCCTCCCCATGCCAGTAACTCAATAAGCCAAACAAGACCAGACTCTGTTAAACATCAGGTATACAGTAAAGCTATTTCTCCCAAGTTTTGCTTCCAAATTCATCAACTGTCTTTGTACCCACCAAGGCAGGAGTTTCCTCATCCATCTAAGAACAAATATATCTTTCTAAGAAATTTTTACAATACCTGCCTAGCAGGAAGGGGAGGAAGCCTCGAAGGCCAGTGTCCAAGAACCCTTATGCAGGTCTCTTGTAGATGATTTTACAATTCATCATGGGATAATGTCCCATTCAACATGCTGGGAGTGGCCAGAATGGTTTTAGCATGGGCAAATCATGCTTGACCAGATTGATTATCATCTCTGCAGAGAGATGACTGGCCCTGTGAATGAGGGGAAAGCAGTGGACGCTGTTCACGTTGGCCTTGTCAAGGTGTTTGATCTGCCACAGCACATTCATAGAGAAATTGAGGACAAGTTTTGGATAGCTAGGCTGCAAGGTGGCTGAAGAACTGGCTGGCAAGCAGAGTTTTATCTCTGCACTGGTTTACCACTGAAAGTAAGACAGATAGTTAAAAGCAGCACTCTTTAGTGTTGATAGTTTAATATTTTCATCAAGGTCAGGGACAATGGGATGAGCTGCACCCTCAGCAACATCATAGATGATAATTGGGGGAGATGATTGGGGGAGAGCTCAACCCACAAAGGGAAGTGGAATTTAGCTGCAGTCTTCCAGTATGTGAAGGATTTTCATAGAGAAGACAGAGGAAGACCCATTTGATTATGTACAGCAAAATGGCGTGACAAATGAAACTGCAGTTGTACACAAAGGAAAAGTTATTTACAATGAATGTGGTTAGCAATGGAACAGGTTGCCAAGGCAGGCTGTGGGATCTCTTATCATTGGAGAGTTTCAAAACTAGAGTGGACATGGTCCTAAGCAAACTTATCTGCCTGTTAATTCATTTCTGCTTGAAGCAGGAGGCTGGACTAGATCGCCTATAGAGGTTCCTGCCACACTTAATTTTTCTTTGACTCTACTAGGTGTCTTCTTCAAACTTGCACGTATGACATGGGCAGGCACAGCTGAATCTTTTTCCTGAACTGGTGTGATATTTCCTGGAATAAAAAAAAAATTGCTTTTTTTTTTTTTTTTTTCCAGTTTGCATTTAGAGAAGGGAAGGAGGGACCCACCCAAGAATCTAAGACAAATTTGCACTTGAACAGTAAATAGACATTTATTTTTGCTCTTACTTTGACAGTACTTCAGGAAGCCCTGCAAAACTCATGTTAAGTTTATTCACCTGTATCACTTAAAGAAAAGTTACTTGATACTGTCATGTGAACCAACTTCTTATACTAAGCCAGTATCCTACAAGGATATTGCAGAGCATTTAATAGTTTTAACAGGCTTAATGTGTTTGTGTGTCAACTCAGGAAATTTCTGAAGACCCTGAATAAGAGAAAATATCAAATATAGAATATAATATAGAATATATTGTGGTGATTTAAAGGTGAAGCCCCATAAAACTGTTGAGAGCGAGTGATGTTTATTGAATTCCTTGTGAAATCCCCTTGGTACTTGTGATCCTGCATGCAAATAATCTTGCTTTACAACTTCCTTTTCCAAATAAACAGACTTTATCAGATATCAATTCTAACAACGCTCCTTTACTGTGGTAATATCATATGTTTGCCTATGCTGGGAAAGAATTTGGAGTGTTCGTATGAGTACTTTCCTACAAAAAAAAAAAAAAAAAAAAAAAAAAAAAAAAAAAAAAAACTTTGTGATTGCCTTTTTGCCCAACAAGAATATTTAAGGATCTATTGCCAGTAGGAGAAACCCTCTCCAGTTAGCCAACTCTAAGTCAATAATATGTATATACAAGTATTCAGAAGGAAATTTTTACCATATCCTCAGAGTACCTGGGCAAAGATCTCAGAGATTTGCCACAAGGGGGCTGGGAAGAAAAGCCTTAAAGCTTGGCACATATGGCATGTCCCCCTTGCCTAACAGAGGGATTCAGACGTGATGTGTTCCTTTACAGTCTATAGTTCTTTCTAGTTGAAACCTCACTATGTACCACAGTCTTATTAGTTTGTAAATGCCTCTGTGCTCATTTTCACTAATATACTACTACAGCTTGGTTCTTCATGAAAATTGGCTCCATTGCTAAGGAACAGACTCTAAACTTCAGCTTCATCTGTGAATTAACCACTTCAGTATCCATTTACAAAAAGCTTGTGATGGCCTGCAAAATACTCTCATTTATTTGGATGACCCTATATAAAACAAACAACCGCAACAAAAAACAAACAAGACAGCATGAAGAAAAAGCAAGGGTACTGTGCTACCACAGGAGAGAGCAAGAGCTTCGAGGCACCTCAGTTGTTCCCATAAGAGTTCTAGACTCCATATCAGCCTCTCAGAACCAGCCATGCAATCAAAATTCACAAACCTCAAGCAAAGATGGTGGAATTTAACCCTTCAGTTTCACCTGTTTGCAGACTGTCAGAGAATTAGTGTGGGTGGTTTTTTTTTTGTTTGTTTGTTTCCCAGATATAACCTAGTTTTCTAGATTCATGCAAACAGAAGATGAAGAGTACATTTTGTTTTTTAGCAGAGCATTAAATCTCTTTCATGGGATAAGCAAAAAATTAATTGCATTGTATTTTGTGAGAGAGAAAAAATAAAAGAGAGAAAGTGTCCAAGTGGATTTTATTGCCATAACCTTCAATACAAAATTAATTTAGAAAACAGAGTAAAAGTGTAAACCACAAAAAGCGAAGGGGAAATATTTAACATGTAAAAGCTAATAAGTCTTCTAGCTGAGTAGCTGCAGATAAACAGAACAATGTGTTATGAGAAGTGTTAAATTATCTGGTAAAATAATAACAACATTCTTAAATTTTCAAAAGAGAAAAATGAATTAAGGTGTCCTATGTTTGTTTGTTTAAAGGGGTTTCATACAGGAACCAGCAATGTGCATCCACTCCCTGAAAAACATATCTCCTGTTTAGATTGGATAAAATGAGCTGCTTACTTTCAAGACTTTCACTATTAAACTCTGATTTTAGTAGCATCAATTTTTCTGTAATTAATGAGATACCATTCATTGTAATTTTTTTAGTTTGCTGCATATAGTATTTAGAAGCCACAGATATCAGGGAAGGATTGTTTAACTTGTAATCAGCATTGATGCAGTTCTACTTCCACCATGAGCACACTAGAGCAAAGAATAACATTGTGTGGTAGGCAAACAAATCCACTGTTTTCTGAGAAACTCCAGCAAGGTCAGATGAAGGGGAAGGCAAAGACATGTGCATTTAAAAAAAAAAAAAAAAAAAAGAGTGATCTCTTTGTAGGCAAACTACAAAGACTAAGAACAAACCACCACAACAAGAATCAATTGACATAGCAAGAAAAGCATCTGATAAAAAAGCACAGAAAAGATGGGATGCCAGCCATACTTCTCAGGTTGTCCTACACTGTAACAAGATGACCTGTATTAAATGACTAGGTCTCACTTAGCATATTAAAAACAAATGAACAAAAAACAACCAAGAGAGGGCATTCTTAATATTTTTATAGTAACTGGCTACTTTTTCCAGTGCTTGGTATCCCACATTTCCTTGACAAAGAAGGCTGATGGAGAGTAACTATATTTCCCATTAAATAAAGAGTCAGATTTGCTGTGTGTGTACATTACCATATGTTTAGATTCTAAATTTGTAGCAGAGAAATTGTCTTTTTATATCAGAATTCTCTCTTTAAACCGGGTTTGAATTGTCTTAATAATGTAACATTCTTTCAGACGAAAATGGAAATGGAGCCACATGCAGATAGACTAACTTCAATCTAATTTGTGCTTTGGTGTTGGAACAAGTCAAATCTCTCAGGAGGCTTTGAAGAAAAAGAACACCCAGCACCTGAACCAAAAAAGATAGAAAAATAGTGCTTATCTGGAGTTTGGACTCAAACCTGAATCTGAACTTGTATTATCAGACAAACCCTTTTACCAGGAATTTTGTACAACTATTGTCTGTGTGCCTGGAAGCTCTCCACATCATCTTTTTATCCACAAAGAAAAGAGTCCAAAATTAGGAAGCTATGAGCATTTACAAAACTATTCAAGTGCAAACAGCTACGACCACTTTCCATAGCCCAGAACAGGCAAGTCATGCTCCACTGGAGATAACAAGTTTTCCAGGAGTTTTCCTGAGGGACATACCTCCAAGCAAAAGCATCATGCTCAGAAATGAGCTTTTCATAAACCAGTCTGGAATCCTTGCTCCAGAGCTCACTCACTGCATATTCAAGCCATGCAAATAGAGGGGCATGGGGCTTTCTTTGCTATGTGCTCCCAGGTGGAATGCATGACTGGAAATTCACACTTCAAAGAACATATTTAGAGTTACTCATTTGCTGCTCATTTAACACCACCTGAAAACACTCTAGATATGGAACTGAAGATATCAGAATTAGTGGTAGAGTCAGTAGGTTTTCACAGATGGGTACAGTACATATGATCACTACTGCCGATTTCCAGCAGCCTGAGTTTAAGCCAGCTCCATCCATAAACCATGTGGCAATGCCTTACCCTAGATGTCCTTTATCAAGGCATGTTTGGGATGACAGCTATGAGGACCTGAGGTTCTTGCTTCTGACTAGCTGGCATACCAGAGAGAGAGCTTAGGCCAGTCTCCTTCTGACTGTTGAGACATTTTCTGGACTTGATTGTGCTTCTTACATAGGTTAACACTTATCTAAGTAGTGTCAGATATGAAGCATATCACCATTTTGCTACGTACTGTCACCCAGGTGTGTGATCAACCAGCCTCAGTATGTTAGTACTCAGTATTTTGCCAGTCCTAGCAGTCTTGGCTGTCTTAATCCAGTAACTTTTCTCCACATCATGCCCTCTGCACTGTGTCTGTCGTTCAGCAAGTTCACTTTACTAAATTCTCTTAAGCCCATCCCCCAGACACACTCCTTTCACAATACCTTAATAACATTAGCCAAATAGGACATATACACTAATTAGAATTTTAAAACAACAACAACAAACAAACAAACAACTCCCCTTAACTACATTATACCAAGCACCATCTCTTGCCAAGTGACCACATAATCTTATTGTTGTTCCTCCTGTCATTCCTCACTGCCTTATTACTCAACAATTATTCCATGTCTATAATTAGTACACAGAGCTGCAACAGAACATACTAACTCAGCTTCTTGGGCCTGTCTGAACATTTCCTGAAATCAGAAAGATTTTGCAGAGGACAGCAGCCACTGGTGGCAACTGCTTAGCAAGTCCCTCAGCAGAAAGGCTCTTGTGTCCTTATGTCCTTTGTCTTCAGAAAGACACTTAACCACCTCTATAAATCATTAGCCCTAATCACAAACCGAAAGATCATTTATCTCTGGTCTTTACATAATTAAAAAACTAGCAACAAATACAGCTTCCCTTTCTCATTGCAGAAGTTCTCATCATCAGTAGAATTGCTAGAGTGACACAGCTTAGCATTATTTACCCATAATAAGCATCTAAGGCAATAAAGAGTGTCTATTCCATCCGAATTATGCAATGATTTTCAAATTCCTTCATTTTTTTTGGAAGCATTCATTATGGACAAAGCAAGAGATTGCTTCTTAAAATGAGGCCAGCAAGTCAAATTCAGCCAAAATTTATAAAACAAAACTTTGCATTTTCTTATAGCTCCATTCAGAAAAGAATAAGAAGCCAAATCTGTGCTGCAATTTGCTCTCCAGTACCTGAAATGCTATGAGGTTTCTTTGAAATCTGACTTAAAACAACAATCTGGCTTTAGTCACCCCTAGATAATATTAGGTAGATTCATCCTATTTTTTCTCTGTACCCAATATAATCTTAATTTGCAAGTATTCTTAAAAGCATGAGATTTAAAGGGCTTAGAGCTTTATGGTTGTTCATGAGAGCTTTATGATCTGTTCATTAGGAGAAAAACATTGAATAACTGATCTCTTCTCTCTGGTGAACTCAGAAAGGCTTTTATAAATAATCTTAAAATTACAAGTATGGGAATACTTTTTTTTTTTTTTTTTTAATGCTATCAAAGAGAGAATTAATTTAGTGAAAATTTAAATGTCTTTAAAATGGAAGAAAATACCCTGATTACATTTTCCTACATTTTCTAGTTTAATTGTCCAGCGTGGTGAAAAAACAATATTTATGAGACTCTGTTATTGAACATAATTACAATTGCAATGTCAATTTCAACCTTATGAAATATTAGAACAGATCTTATTTGTACAACACAAAGTGGTCAATACAATTAAAGAATCACCCTTTGTTTTTCCAAGACCTTGGTTTATGTAAGTCTACAGCACAAACCCACTGTTTGAAGAGTGAAGTTGTGTAGAAAAGGCAATGACTGTCTATAGAATTCTGCTAATGTTTTTGTTTGCTTGTTTTGTTTTCTGTTTGTTTGTCTTCTTCCACAAATTAAGGTCACTACTAGTTGCAAGTTCCTCACAGTCCAAGTTCTTACATGAAGATCACAGGACCTGAGCATGAGGAGGAGCAATTGATGTGAGCAAGAGCTGTGACCATTTAAGAAACACTGTTGAAAGAGATCCACACTAATAATCAAATCCCCTCTGAACTCTGTTTTACTTTTGTTAAGCTGATGCATTAGCACTCTTCATCTGACAGAGTGGTTCTAGATAAAAATACATGTACATTAGTATCCAGAATTTGCAAATTCTCCCTGCAGAAGAGCCCCCCCCCCCTCCCCCCCTCAAGTACTAAACAGATTCCCAAGAGGTCAATCAGTACTTGAATTACAAGTCATGTGTAGATAACATGCACAAAAGGGATCTGGACCATGAGTCACAGAGACAATGGAAAAAAATCTCATTTTAGGCAAGGTGGACTTTCACCAACCTCCTCGAAATCTATTTGTCCGATATACTACCCTTCTATATGTCCATTCCAAAAGTTTCATACTATCTGATCTCTGTATGCCAAACCTGTGATATCTGGATACAGTAGTAATTTTAAGGCGCCTGCCACATGCTATATTTCCTGATGGTATTACTTAGGTTAGCTAGCGTGTGTCATCGTCCCCCAACACAGTTAACATCCAGTTAAACAGATGTTGCATGATGTAAAGTTAACAAGTGACTAGTAAAACAAGGAAACGAGGTTTACTGTTTTCTTCTTCTTCGTCTTATTTTTTCTCATAGAAGGATGGATTATTACAATCATCTTCTACTGTGTTTCTATACCTGAAACTGCCTGAATGGGGAAACCTGAGGTAGAAGAAACAATCTATTAAGAACGCTCAACTCATGTGTCATGTATTCATTAGAAATTAGAAGATATATACTTTGTCATTTGTGCAGATGATGCACAATCAAATGAAAACATTAATAACAAAAAAAGCCAGAAAACAAACTACAGTAAAATTTGGAGATGGGAAACTGCGTTATAAGTAGCAGTACAGAAAGACATAGAATGCAAAAGTCACAGATCTCCATCACTGCTGCAAGCTGAGGCTCAGAAAACCAAAGATTGGTTCTAAAAAGGCCATAGAAATCTGACACATCTCAGGCAACAACTGCTGTGCATGTCCCTGGCCACCCACCCCACCACATACTCCCTGACCAGTCAACAGCCCAGCGTGATGGCAACTGGGTGTTTTAGTTGCCATGCCTGTTGTTTAGTCATTAGTCTTCCCTCTGAAGACTTCCAGCAAGGATGCCAATTAGTGCAAATGGCTTGTAATTAGCAGTGATGCTTTTTTGTAATGTGGATACCTGCTCGGTATGAGCAGGAATAAGCCACCAACTCATTTCACATGGTCCAGAGGCAGCCATCGGAAGGTAAAGATTTGCAGTTAATAAAGGCCCATGCAAGAACGAAACCAGTGACTCAGAAGAGCAACACATTGTCTTGCAATACTGGTCCCCAAAGCTAGCACCTCTAATCTAACAGGATCATTGTTAATCTCTCATTCTAATAAGAATGTGAATATTTTCTAAGCACTCGCTTCACATTTAATGTTCTCAGAGATGCCTATTGTGTGTATTAAATGTGCTGCCCCAGGCCTCGTGACATGGCACCTTGTCCTTCAGGCAGAGGGGAATTCAGTCTCCCTGCGGGACTCCTGCTTTCCTCATCCCACTTCGCATCCGTCTCCTCCTGCCTTTCTCCGCCAGCACCTTGCCTGCATCTCCTGCTTAATTTTCTCACTGCTAATCCTCCGCTTGACCCAATTTAGCACTGCTCTCTCAGCTCTCCTGGCAACAGATGTGCAATGGCTACTAATAAGTAAGTTCAAGTATCTTCCTTCTGTTCTCAGCTCCACTTCATAAGGAAAGGCTCTATTTTTTTTTCCTGGGATTTTGAACTTCTGCACTTGACTCGTTCCCTTCTTGTTTCTTAAATTCTTGTAGTGTCTTTTCACTAGTCGCATCACTTTCTTTCCTCGGCATTTCACCCCTGCTTCATGTCTGCTTTTATCACCAGTACAGCCTACCAGCTGCCTTTTCTGTCATCTCCAGTCCTTTCAGAGTGCTGTCTCTATCAGAGACACGAATTAATGAGATGACATTCAAATTCCTCCCCTGCTCCAAACACACAAGGTCCCACTTGCACCTTCATCTCTCCTTTTACTGATTGATGATGGATCAGTTTGATTCCTTCTATGACTTTTCTTTGCTATTCTTTGCTATTTTATCCTCCAAAACATGAAGACCACTTTTTTTTCACCTGTCCCCAGCCCTGCTTTGAACCTCATATGTCTCTGAGATGGCTGAAAGAGGGCCTCCCACCCCAGTCCCTGCTTGAGGCATCCTCAGCGCCCCTCTCAGGACTGTCCCTGGTCTGCTGAGAGGCTGGCCCAGGCCTGACCCAGCTTTCTCTGAGCCTGCCCTGAGGCCTGCTTCAGGTCTTCACTTCTTCACCAAGTGTCTCATCTGGCTGTCTCCTTCTTACCTGCTTCTTCAGCTCTCCACTTCCCTCACAACATGTTTGCACTGAGAGAGGGTTCAAAACATGTGCCTCTGCCCCCCTGGTGGCCCTCCCTGATGTTTCTTTCCCAGGCCTCCCTCCCATGACTCATAGCTCACCAGCACCTTCTCTTCCTTCCTTATAGTGCTATGAGCTCCCATGCCTTTTCCAGAACCCCTCTGAAAACCCTGTTCCCTTCTGTGCTGTGAGTCACCCTCCCAAGCCAACCTTCTAATTATTTGTAATTAACGATAACAAGAAGGAACTGACATGCTGGGGAAACATAAGATGTGAGGATGAGAAGCTCAGTGTAAATGCTTAGAGAGACAGAAACAGGATCATATACTACTGAATAATCCTATAATCACTCCGTGTGCTTTCTCCTCCCCATAACCACTGTCTGACACCCCCTTGTTCTGTATCCTGTTATGAGATACCTAGCCTTGACTGTAAGGAGAGACCATCCACTGCATTTCCATTGGTACACAGCACTGACAGAGGTTGGTGTATCTGGAAATCAGGCCAGCTTTTTTCATTTGCTATGTGAAACATCATACACAACTGTTGCAGCCTGTGCTAATAGGTAATAAAAAGAATTTAAAGTAGTATGAGTTTCTCTCAGCTGCCTTGTACTAAAACATCCAAACTTTCCTGTTCTATCCAGTTATTGTACCTCTCATGCATTTTGACTGCAGCTATCCATGACTTAATGTGAAGGCAATCATGAGAAGCTGTCCTTGAAGATGATAAGCAAACTGCTTTATTTTTGTATTTTTTTCTCTTCAGAGATGAAACTTAATTTGATGGCACAACCTTGCTTCTTTTCTGCTGTCCTCATTGACCATCCACCTCTGCCACAGCCTGCTTTATTAAGCAATATACTTCTCCCCACTCCTCACATCTGAACCAGTATTCTTCATCCGTTAGAGACAGAATTGTTCACATCCAACTCTACATTTAATTTTTGCTTCTTTTACAATTCCAGCCATATATTAAACACTGCAATAAAAGGTGCAGAATTTTTCTCCAGACTCATTTCTTTATGATATATCAGTATACAAGCCCCTGATAGAACTGGGAGTTTGAAAGGTTTATTTTATTTTTTTCTTCTTTTTTTCTTTTTCTTTTTCTTTTTTTTTTTTCATATTTTATCTTTGAAATGATAGTAACATCAAGTCTTAGCAGCTCTAATTCTGCAGCTACTGCCCTGAGAAACAAGGACGTCTAGCTTTTTAGTGCTCAGTTAAAATAGTTGTGTTTGCTTTTGTGTTTGTGTCTGTGTTTGTGTCTGTGTCGTGAAGGGTCTCCAGAAATTGCTTTACTTCCCCAAAATCTGTTGACACCTAGCACTGCAAAGCTGTTAAGAGAAGTAAAAGAAAGAAACTGAACCATTTTAAGCAGCCTTTCTTAAACCCCTTAAACTCTCTGAAGTGGTCAGCTTCCAGTAATGCTATAATCACACTAATTTTCTCTTTAGGAGAGAGGGAAAAGAACCAATTTGCCAATCCCACCACATAACTCCTGACACTTCCTCCCCTCCAATGAATCCAAACAAACAAACCTCCTTAAAATTTTTCAGTGTCTTTATTTATATTAAAAAAAAAAAAAAAGACTATGGCCGTAAGTCGCAAATTGCAGATGCTACTTTAAAGATGAGAAACTTCTATATGTGTTAAATTTCCCTGAATTGTCAGTTTACCTGTTAATTTGATTATAATGCTTGTGTCTGTGAAGTCAGTGTTTGACATATGAGCAGGTGAGGTCTTCCTGAGTCTGTGATAGGATTGAAAATGTGACCTTATAGCTCTTTTTATTTATCTTGCTAGCAGTGTTGATGTGGTGGTCACTTCATGTGAAATACTGTGAATTGAGTCCTTCAGAAGAATGGTGCATGAGAAAGACGTCCAAAATGACCAGGTTGTGACTGGGTTATTTGAATTACTGTAGCACTTTGGAGTCGCCTTTGTTTGGGAAGTGTAGAGTTTTGTGATACATCAGCCCTAAAGATCTTAAATCCAGGTGTATAAATAATGATGTGATGTTTATTCCAGAGTGGAATTATGGGGAAAAGAAGAGAAAATCAGAATGGTAGTAAAAAAGAGGTCTTTAAGAAGGAAAAAGGTATTATCTGATATCTCAAGTAATAGTAGTAGTAAAGCAGTAAATATGATGTGGACCAAAGCTCAACTTTATTTTTAAAATGAATGTGATTGAATTAAAAGGAATTTTAATCAGAATTTGATCAGAATCAAACTTAATTTTATCCATTAAGTATCCACAGTCAGATTATGAATACTCCTCTGCATGAAGTCTAATAGGCCAAAAGAGAGAGGGAGTCTTCTCTGACAGGAAGACTACAGTAATTGTGCTGAATTGTGGGTTAGTGATGAGAAAGGGAGCACTGTGTGTGCCTGTGACTCTGGATTTGAAAGGCTTGGATTATCAGCTGCCTCCACTTTATATTGTCCACCTCTGCCTACAATTCTTGGTGGATGGAAAGACACCCACCCGTTCATCCACAGAGCACTGTTGTTCCACCCTCTCCTTTAAATGGCTTTTGAAATTATTGATGGAAAATATGCAGTGATTTTCATGAATCACTCAAGATAAGTAGGGGAGGAGAGCATGGGGTAATCTTAATTTCTGGTTTGCCTCAAGAGAAGGCAAAGTGCCAGGGAGTTCATTCAATTATTCCAGTCAAAATCCTTTGTGGAGGCAACAGTAAGGTACCTCACTGCCTTTGAACCTCAGAATAAAAAGTTTTTACCTTACCTCATCCAGTTTTGTACCAATAATGAGTATTCTCAAGGCATTGTTGACTTCATTAAACCTTTATGTCACCATTATGACAGTTTAAAGTGTTTCTTTTAATAATAAGTAGGAAGAGCAGTAAATAGTCAAGTGGGATAATACCTTACTCCTGTTCACAAAACACCTACATAATAGAGAAAATGTAAAATGTTTTCTTCCCCATGATTTCATGGTACATAAAAAACCTGCAACAGTTTCAAATTTAGTCTAATTCTATGTCATATGACAAAATCTTTCAAATCATTTTCCTTCCATGCTGAAGCTAATTTACACAGATAAATCCCAGAGGCTAAATCTTTGTATTGTTATACTAATTTCCAAATACTCATGAACCATGATATTAATTTCTGATACTGTATATTTAAGTGGAGTTTAACTTCTTACTTTGAATATATGTGTCTAACTTTGTAGCAATTCAGTCGAAGACTATTGATTTTAATATGTCATAAGGCATTTTAAAATGGACACCAGCCCCCCTCCCCCCCCCCAAGAAAAAATCCACAAAGCAAATAGTTATCTATTACCTACAGGAATCTATAAAATGTTTTTGAAAAATCCTATTTACATTTAGAATCCCTCTAATCATTCAGGGAATTCACAGTTCTAAATGGGTAGTAAAAGGGTAAAAGGATCATTTTCCAATTATTCTTTTCTGAGAATGATTATTCTCAGAAGTAATGAAATTGGTTTAAAGTGACTGATTTTGTTTGTTTGTTTGTTTTGTTTTGTTTTTAGTTTCCTAAGTAGCCTGGACAATGTCAGGAAGTTTGTTCGTTTGTTCAATATTGCAGAGTAGCTTGTAACACAAGAACATGAACTGTCTTTTTTTTTTTTTTTTTCTCATATACTGTATATGAAGTGATTTCATGAAATGGAATCATTTCAGAACACCTTACATGAATTACAGAGTGCCCCAGAACACTCAAGTGACTAGTGGCATCAATGGGTAATGCATTGCATTGATATTTTTGAATTGCTTACTTGACTTGCTTCCTACTGGTAGGTTACCACACTGGACTGTGCAAGTACACATGTATATTTGCAAAAATATATTTTAAGATTTGATAAATATATTTTCATATAAGTACAACAAAGGGGGGTTATTTGTTTTTTATTGTTTTTGTGTGTTTGTGACAGTGTTATTTCCTGGGTCCACCACTCATACTTAAGAAATCTATGTGCCAACTTTCACCTAATCCTTTAATATCCCCATATTTTCCTTCAAGTACATGTGCTCCCAAAGTACATGTTTATGCTGTGTTTACACTTTTTTCAATAAAAAAAGATTCGAATCACTGCTTGACAAACATAAGAAAAATCCACAACATGACTGTCTTTCAAGAGAAGGTAAGACACTTGTTATATTGAGGAATGGACAAATACATTTCTAATATTAATCTTCCCATACACAGAATTACAACAGGGATGTTATGTGATTGGGTAAAAGAGGTCAATTAGTGCACTACAGTGTCTTATTTAAGACAGGATCCACCCTGGGAAAGAATTTCAGAACCTTTGTTATAAATGCAAGTCTTTATGTTACAAATTCCAAAGCAGCTTTCCCTCTTGGGCTGAGGGAGTAGGGTGAAGGTAGTGCACTTTTAAATTAGCATTTTTTCTTAACCCTATCTAAAAACCTTTCTTATTTTTTCAATATGAAACTTAAAAAGTAAAGTAAGGCTACAGAGCACTGACCAGAAAGATACACAAAGATTTAGAAAGCACCAAGCATCCCGGTACCATACATATACATTGCGTACAGATAACTGATTCACTTAGCTGTATTTGAAGGAGCTGCATTACAACTGTCCACAACCAGTTAGCATCCTATAGGATTTGGGGTGTTTGCTTACAGCAACCTGAATTTCAGCCACAGAAAGATGATTTTGATACTCGAAGAAATTATAGCAACTGAAGTAAAGCTTCACAGTTTCTCTAGCACATAGATACTCAAAGAATTGTTTTGATTTGTTTCCCAATTGAAGAAATTAAGTACTATAGACCAAGTAATTTTTGTTTCAAATACAAACTGTGTGCTTACTTGTATAATAAACAAAAAGTGAGATCTTACTTTGTAAGTAAAAAGAGCTCAACAACAACTGTATGTGCGCAGCAGAATGAGGTAAGCATGTCCTCCCAGGAATAAAATCAATCATTATCCCCTGAAGAAAGCAGACAGCTGGGAAGCTGAATTCTGCTCACTATAGCAAGTATATATTTAACTTCACTGAAGTGCCAGAGTTACATTAATGAATCCATCTGAAGAACTCAATTAAGTCTTCCTGTCTAGACTTGAGAAGCAAATAAATATTACCTAATGCATGGTATTCAATACAAGGAAAACAATCACATTTATACAGCTTGCTGCAAGATGAAGCAAGTCAGTGATACCTCCTCTGCTCACTATTTTTGGTTGACATCTGTGCTTTGTTTAGTCTGCACTTTATTACACTGACTGCCTGCTCCTTGCATTCAGCTGCTTTGAATGAAACACTGATGACAATTGAGGTCTGCCTTTAGAACAAACCTGGTTCAGTTATACAATGATTAATCCAAATAAGCAGTTGAACTACTGCTTGATACTGCATCAGAACAGTTGAAAACCAGCCTTCATTTACATAGACCTAGGTACTATACAATATATAGAAGGAAGTCTAGGCTACAAGTAGACATAACCCTCCTACACTGAGTCATCAGTCCTAAGTAATCCCCTTTATTTGCATAAATTAACAGACAAATTGCATTGCCTTCAGTTTAGGAAGGCAAATGCTCTTATCTATGTAGTCCTAGGAGCAGTGGGATTGCTATACAGGCCAGGCCATCCTTATGCTGTTCTTAGCATAAGGCTTTTGTCCTAGGAAAATAAGTGAGTGTCAAGGTCCATATCATTATTCTGCAGCTTCATCAACTGTTGATTCAGAGTTACTGCTATAATTAGCAGTGGGTTATTGATGCTTGTCACTACAAGTGTGCATAGACATGGACAGACTGCTCCTTTTTAAAGCTTCAGTCATTCATAGCCTGAGCTGTAGCAGACTTTTTTTTAAAGTGGCATAAGGAGAGCAGACCTGCGAGATGTTTATCAATAGCAAGGAGGGAAGGTTAAGTTGTACTGTAAAAAGAGTGGAGAGTGATGCTTCAGATTTTCCATTCTCTTTATTGCCAACAGAATTATATTTAAAATGCCAAGGTCCAAAAAAAATGTTGTGTAATAAATACTTCACTTTAGGCTGTAATAAATAAAAAAATTATTAACAAGGAATGCACTTTGCCAGCCACAAGTGGGGGTAGTTTTTGAAAAATAAGGGGGTGAAAAAAAAAAAGTATGGCCATAGTTCACAGTCAAGCAGCTAGAAGCTGCTTGTTGCTTGTAACAGCTATTCCACAGCAATGGAGCTCACCCTTCCCTCCCTTTCCAGATACATATTCACAGTTTAACTCCATCAGAAATGCTCTCTTACACAGGAGCAAGTAGTCACACTCTGCTCAGAATTCATATCAAAAGTATCTTTAACACACACGAAGCAAGGAAAACTATGGTCCAAAGAACTCATTGTCACACCATTTTAGTCCAACAGTAGATTTAGGCTTCTGTCTAAGAGAAGTGTGCCCAGCACACTATGACAGTCAAGTTTTCGTACCACCACACATCCATCATCAACATACTAGTTGCTCCACTATCCCCACTGTAAGTTTCACAGTGAACAAGAATGTCCATTTGGTTTAAGTCAGTCCCTTCAGTTACATCGCTGCAGCAGCATGTTCAGAGCATATTCCATTCTGTGTTTTAGTTCCAGCGAGCATCCAGAAACCAGAAGAGTTGTCAGGCGAAACGTTGTGGATATCCTGTCTTCATTGATGTAGGTAAGGAGATACTCCTCACTCTGATTGCAAATGATGATTTTCGTGTGATCATGATAGAAGTTCACCTGCAAAAGAGAAGAGAGTTCCTGTTTGTATACATTCTTATCTCAGTGACTGCCACGTAAGTTTTGCGGTCAAGGATTGTAGAAGCATTGTGTCAGGTGATGCAACAGGACTTACTTGAAATGTGCCATCATTGAAGAGCATCATCAGTGCTTTGTCAGATTTAAGCCACTGTAAGAGGTAAAGCCTGGGCCTGCGCACATCTGTAAGGCTGGGCAGATCACCTCCCTAGGAAAGGGAACAAACATGTTAACAACTCACAGTTCATTTAGCTCAAGGTTCATTTCTGAAACTCAACATCCAAAAAATGTTGAACTTACATCCATGAGGTTCTCTTCCATGTAGTGTGAGAAATACTTCAGTACAGTTACTTGGCTAATGAACTGTTCAGGAGCCTCTGCAGCTGAGAAGACAGAGCATTGGCCTAGCTCAGGGTAGTAGTGGACTGTCCTGTAAGAGGAGAAAGAAAATAAGGATGTCAGATGTAAGGTAAAACCACCTCAAGTTTAAATTGCCCAAGTGAGTGGTTGGTTAGTAATTATTCTTACTTCTTATCTGGCAGAAGGCTCATATGCGCCCCATTGTTGAAAAGGACACCAACAGTGTGATCTGACAGCTGGTAGCCAAAGCCGTATTTGTTAGAATAGTCCACCCATTTTGTAACCCACTGGAAGGATGCTGTCAGCTGTTCTTTGGGAATGCTATCTGCTTCTGGCATGTTCTCCAGACATCCACGCAAAACCCTTGCAACTGTATCCGCAACACTTCCCATAGTACTGTCTTCCAGGCCTAAAAGAGAAGAATTATTAGACTGACATAACCACACAGAGAAGCCTTTAATTCTAAAGCTTGAAGTTATCTGGACTGTAATTTTAACAAGTTCAGTCTTTATGGCTTTCCAGTTTTAATTCTTTCAAAATATTACTATAGAATGTAAAGCACTAAAAATAGGAGGGTAGGAAGCAGCTGTTTGTTCCAGGCCTCTAAGTCTGGAGACACGAAGAAAGTAAGAGTGGGAATAAGAATTAGAAATTACATTTTGCTGCACTTACATTCACTGCTACTGCTGCAGCTTCCCAGAGTTCCTCTGACTATCATCCGAATAGAGTCTCCAATCTGCTTAGTTTCTGGTAACGCTCCCGGCTTGGCTACTGTTGTGATAAGAGGCTGGATCTCCTAGAAGAGATGTCAGACATGTAAACATAAAACATTAACACAAGCCAAGGCTTACACACAAATTTTCACATGGCTTTCTTGCCTATCAACAAACAAAAAAATCCAGGAAAACTGGTATTAATGTTTCAAGAAAGTATGAAGAACTGCTACTAGACCACGCTTGAAGCATGCCAAGTCCTTCCATTCTTCAGATCTTCAATTTTAATTTTAAGCACTATTAATCTTTTGCTAATGCAGGAAAACAGAAGAGACAGCTGCATGGAGGCCTTAACACCAAAATTTTAAGGGTTAGATCTCAGTGTTTACCCTTTAAGAAGCAGTAGTATTCAACCATAAACTAAGCCCTGAATTTGGAATATTGGGAAAGAGCACCTGGCAGACCAGTTTCCACATAACAATGGGTGCTAGGCAGATACTGTAATTACTCAAAAGACAAAATTGATAGTCTCCCTACAAAGGCTGCCATAGTTTGGTGAAGCTCGGTTAAGCCTTCTTAAAGCAACTCTCCTAATCATTTAAGCTTGATTATGCTGTGTACAGCCTGAGCTGTGATATCCAAGTCAAATATAACTTAATTATAGCTACTCCACCCAACTGTTATTGGATCTGAATTGAACCACACTTGCATTTACCTCATCTGTTCTGTGTTTGTGGGGCTGCTGGGTTATCGATGTCTTCTTCAAATCATGCCTGAGTTTGTAAATTTCTTCATCTTCTTTAGCTAGTCTGTCTGTTACACAGGAAAACAAAACAAAACTTAATGGTGCATCTAGAAGCATTGTTTTATATTGTTTATATGTTGTTGCATTACAGAAAACCTAACAAGTTAACTGCAGAGTGCATTGTCTCCTTCCAGCAAGTACTTTTAAGCCTGCCAGTCTCCCAGAACAGTAGTGCCATTATACACAGATCACTAAGAGAGTAAACTTAAATAGACTGGCTAACAGATGGCCCATATAGATTGTCGGTATGCCAGAAGAAGCATTTACTTATGTAAGTTGGTGTAGGTTGCAGGCTGCCATCAATACCTATTGATAAAGAGGTCAAACCTAATTCAAGGAAGCTCAGAGACAAATACAGGTGCTCCCTTGCTATCTCATAGCTGTATGTTATGAGCATGACTCTGAAGCACAGGCGACAGAGAGGTAAGTTCCACGCATAATTATAATTCACTTACTGTGTGTGTCGAAGTATCTAGCTTTATCCTTTTTACCACCAAAGAGAGCAGCAGCTGCTTTTTTGAAGAAATTTTTAGCAGGACTTGACAAATGGAAGTCAGGAACGGTGTGACAACAGCTAGCAGAAAGTCTGTCAGGTGTAAAGCCCTGTGGAAAGGAGATTCAAAAAGCAATTTTTAGACCACAGGTTGCCTATTTAAGGGTGGATAGTTTGTCAGGACACTAGACAATACCAACCTGTACAAAAAAATCATGTCGAATTATTTCATCTAAACTGGGCCGGTCTTCAGGATTCTTTGACAACATACTAGCTATTAGGTGTTTCGCAGGGGCCATGAGAGATGAAGGCAGACTGTATCTTGCTTCCCTTATACATCTGTATGTCTCCTTAAGATTTGTGGTCTCAAACGGGGGTCTTCCCAACAGCATTGTATACCTGTTTAAAAGCAAAAGGAAGTTAACTTTACATGTTTTATACACCCATGATATACATCTGCAACTACAGAAAATGTAGTGTCTTCTTTTCACAAGACGGAAAATTTGAATTTCTGCACTTTGGCTTGGCATATATAAAAGGCTAGAAAGCAGTGCAGTACCACATCCATTCCCTTTGAACTCTTAAAAGCCTAAGCCAGAAACAGAAATATGTTGTTTCAAAGGCAGCAAAGTACTTACATTACACAGCCTAAGGCCCAGATGTCAGATTCACAGCCATGCCCTTGCTTGTTGAGGACTTCTGGAGAGAGGTAATTTGGTGTGCCACATATTGTTCTGCAAATCAAAGAGGCCACAGAGCCTGTTAGTATTCCAGATAGAAAGAGGAGAGAAGCTATTTTTCATAGGGCAGGTTTTACTCTCATGTTTGGGCAAGAGCTTGAAGGCTCTTGAAGAAGACTTCTATGAATGCTAATAGTGTAGACATGTTTCATGGTGTCTTCATGATACAGGAAAAGCAGACTCATATCTGAACCATTAGTCAGATACCCTGCCTCTGGCATTTGCTATTATTCAAATGCTCACAGGAAAGCAAACGTCAAAGCACAGCAACCTGTTTTCTAAGAGGGGAAATCTTGATGCCAGAAGAAACTAGCTTTTGCTAGTGAATTTCGTTTCATTTTTTACTAGGCTTTCCTTTTCTTTCTTAAAAAAAAAAAAAAAAAAAAAGCTCCTACCTCCTCCTGTGCTCCAGTGGTTCCAGACGAGCTGCCAAGCCAAAGTCACCCAGTTTCAATTCCATGTTCTCATTAATGAAGAAGTTACCTGGCAGAAAGAGGAATTCCAGTCAGTCCTTTTCTTGCTAGGTAGGAATGCATTTGCCACAGGTGCTGAGTCATACTTTGTTCAAAGCCAGAAGCTAGCCAAGAATTTTTTTTTTTTTTAATATGAATACTGAATATCACCCCTTAAGCACTTCAAGTTTCCACTATAAAGACAGACTAAGCTGATTCTATTAATTAAGTTATCAGCACGCAGGTGTAAAGTGGTACAGGGCTGGCAAAACTGAAGTGGTGTTCGGAAGTAAGCAAGAACAACTCACCTAGTTTAAGATCCCTATGCAAGATTTCCTGTTCATGAAGATACTTTAGCCCTGACACAATTTGCCTGAGGTAGTATCGTACTTCTGGTTCTGTCAATACCTTCCTTGCTTTTAAGATGTGAGCCATTGACTGCAGAGGAAAAACAAATGAAAAACAAAGTGTCACTGAACATTCGCACAGAGGATTAATCTTAAGCAGAGGTAAATTAGTACACAGGTAAATGGCAACTAAAGAAGCCATGAAAAATACCTTTTACACATTACACATTTAAATTAGTTGTGGATTCCAGGCAAGTAAATACTGGATTTCTCCCAGTTGATGCTCACCCTTCTACTGCAGTACTCCAGAAGAATGTAAATATTCTCTCTGTCTTCAAAGTAGTGGTAAAACTGCACAACATGTCTATGATTAAGCATTCTGTGCAGCTCAATCTCTTTATCAATCTGCAGAGACAAGAGGGTGGAAAAAGCATTGTTAACCTTGTGACCACTAGCTTGAGCTGAGCAGACAGCTCTATCACAACCATTTCAGAAAAAAAAAATGGTTGGGCAATCCTGCGCGCACACAGTTTAAGAGGGACGGGAAAAAAAAAGTAATTCATGCACGCACCTTTTCCCTTTGATGAGGTTTTGCTACTCTGCTATGAGGAATGATTTTTGCAGCATAAACTTTATTTGTTGTCAAATCTGTCATCTCATAACACTTTGCAAATCCACCCTGAAGAGACACGGGAGAAAAAAGGCAATTAGAGCAGGTATGAAAGAAGCCCCACACTTAGTCATTCACCAGCTCATGTATTAGTCAAGGAGCACGACTTCCTTCGCACGGGACAATTTGGTAAAAAGACAGGCTGCGCGTTCATCGCCTGCCCGAGGGGTTGTGTCGCGCAACCCCAAATCCGAATCGTTTCCGCGGGCTCGCCGGGGCCGTGATGTGGCGGGGGAACAGGATGAGTGCTGGGAGCGAGGGGGAGGCCGGGGTGAACCGAGTGGCTGTGGGGTCCGAGCGGGGCACCCCGCGGGCAGGGCAGCCCGTTTTGTCCGGAGCGGGCACGGTCCATTACCTTTCCGAGCACCTTCCCGCGGCAGTAGCGCTTCCCGGTCGTTGGGTCGGTAATAATCCGGGAGACCTCCGCGGCGGCGTGCGGGTGCTGGTGGGGCTGCTCCTCAGCCTTTTTCCTCCGCGACTCGCCGCTGCCTCTGCTCATCGCCGCCTCGCAGCCCTTGGAGGCTCCGCCACCGCCTCCCGGCGGGTAGGCGATGGTCCGCAGCAGCTCCATCACCGCACCTCTCAGCCCCTTCCCTTGCCGGCTCCGTGCTGCCCGCTCCGATCCCCTCCCCAACCCGCTCCCGACGCGCTGCCGACTCCGGGCAGGCGCCCGGTTCGCCCCTTATATCCCGGGCGGCGGCCCCGCCTCGCCGCTCCGCCCCGGACCCCGCTCCGCCCCCAACGAGACCGCCCGGATCGGCCCCCGGCGGCGGGGACTGGCCGGGATCGGCGGAGACCGTCGACGGAGCCGCCCTCTCCCCTCCTCTCCCCTCTTCTCCCCTCCCCTCCTTTCCCCTCCTCTCCTCTGCCCTCCTCTCCTGCCCGGCCCGGCCCGTTCCGCGGAAGGCGGCCGTCCGTCCGTCTGTCCGTCCGTCTTCGCGGCTGCAGAGGAGGAAGGCAGGGAGGTGTATATATGTATATATTTGTTTCTTCCCCACCTGTGCCTGAGCAGCGCCGCCGCAGCACGGAGCCCGGCACGATGCTGAGACCCAAGCTCGCATCCCGCTTGCCTGCTCCCCCGTCCCCCCCGTTTGCACGGGGAGCCCCCGCCGCGACGCCCCCGGGCGCTCAGAGCTGTCTGACAGCTCGGGGCAGCGACAGCCGGCTCTCACGTTTTGTTTCGGAGGACACACGAGTCTTCAAACAGCACAAGTGCACCTCTAAAGGCAGTGGTGGCTTTGCCATGCGGGGCAGCTCGTGACTGTTATGATGCACCAGTAAATATCTACCCCGTTCCTTTTGTAATGAGCAGACAGGCTCCCGCAGATCTCATCACATTTACTCTTCCCCCCTCCCCAAGATACTTTCAGCATCACATCTCTCTCTTCTCCCTCCGAACACTTCCCTCCTTGAGCTTATTTTCCCCTGAGGTGGGAAGGCAGTGGCCTGCAGCAGGTCCCAGTACTGCCTCCCAACACGGGGGCAAGGAAGAACTGCAGCGGGGCAGCAGGAAGACTGCAGCCAGGCAAGCGCCTCCTACTACAGCGTGCTCTCCGCACCTCCAGGATGCTGTTTTGCAAGCTGAAATTAAAGTTTCTGCCTACTGAGTAACTTGTATTGGACACAGAGACATCTGGGGATCACACTCCCTGACCTCTGATCTAGATCTCTGAATACAGAAGATTCTTGAAGAGTGTAGAGTGTGTATGAGAGAGAGGTTTTAAAATATGAAAGTTTTGCATTTCTTCCATTCTGAGGATGCAAATATTCCAAAGTTCATTACTTTCGTGGTTTGTTGTACATTTCTGAAGTATTGTTTGCTTGTTGATACACACTAGGAATACTTTTGCCTACATACACTCTGGTAAAAATAGATTCTATTTAATTTAATACAAATGAATATCTGAGCACGTAGCTGTATACAAGATTGTACCATTAGTCCCTGAATGTCCCTCCTTTCAGATCTTCAAACAACAGTAAAATACACTCATTTTGCATTGTCAACAACAGTATGTATGTTTTATCAGAAATCCCCAGTAAGAGAAAAAGTGAAAACTTTTGGAGGAGCGTCAAATACATTTGATTAAGTACACTCTGTGTGTGCCCATCTTCAGTTAGGTAGTGACCATGCACTTCCATGTGGAGGTCTTTTTTTCCACCTCTTCTGCAAAGTCTAGTCAATTAATGATAGTATTATCAGTGTTTAGTCAAAGGGATGGGGGACAAAAACAGCAATATGGAAAAAATTAGGATACCCAGACTTTACTCTCAGTACTGTGCCAACTCTCCATTCAGCTTATGAGCACAGGACAATATTATTTCTATTACACAATTTAACTTTCTCCAAATTAGTATGAGTTATAGCAAAATAAACTGTTTCATGTAAAGATGATTTTATGACACTTTTTTTTTTTTTTTTTTTTTCTGTCTGTAAGTTGCTTTGGTTGTTGTTCTAAAATGCGTATGTGGAAAGGAAGATATCCAGGATAGACGTACACGTTTTCCCTCCACTGGAAAGAAATGGTACTACACATGGTGAAAAACAAGTTTAAGGAAAATGGGCTTGTCAGGAAAAGGGGAGATTGTTAAAACAGTCTTTAAGAGGACACAAGTGCATACCTAAAGCTGAATACACAAAGTGTTCTGCTAAAAAAGGTTAGATCTATTTATTCTCATATACTTTGCTGAAGCAAAGTCTTTAAGCTCTCTTCCATCTGACACTCATCTCAAGGTGCCAAATTTACTGTAATATTCATTGCAACTTTTTACAAAGAAAAAAATGTTTCAAGTATAAAAAATTTTGAGAGCATTCTTAATCTCATTGATGAATTGTGTTTGCCTTTTCTGCCTCTCAATCTCTTATTTCATTTTTCCTTTTGTCCAGTCTTTCCACTATCTTTCAAATTTTGCCCTGTTTTCATAGTCCAAAGATGCACAGCTCATCAGGGAACATTAGCTGTAGGCTCTAAGTTCAATACTTAAGTGCTACAGAGGTTTCTAAAAGCCTATGTGCTGCCACTTACATGCTTTTATTTCCTCTGGATAGCTTCTGTGGAGACCTAATGGATATTTTGATATTAATATATTTCACTCTTTTCTTCTAAAGCTGCTCTCCTGGATAAAACAGACAACTAACACAATGACTTGAAACCAACTCTTTCATATCTTAAAAGAAATCTTCCTAGCCTGAGTTCAGTAATGTACTTTTTCTCCGAGTTGTGCCAACATAGTCCTCAAGTATACCTGCACCCTGCATGAGAAGCTCATCTGCAGACTAGTGAAGACAGAAGCTTTCTAGCCAAATCACTATGCAGCACTGCCGTTACCCTGCCAAGAAAAAGGGCAAGCATAGCCCATGCTCAGGCTTTAGCAATGCCTTCTGTCTCTGGCTCCAGACAAAAAAAAAAAAGTAATCCTTTATACCAACAGCTTAATATTCACAGACGTGTACAGCTTTTTCATAAAAGCCTGATTATCTAGGGGCTGGGAAGCTTGGGCATACATAAATCCCTGGGTCAGGTGAGGAATGGGAATTTGACGGTGTTGCTACTGCCCTAATTACAGGCTTGTGGTTATTTGCTACGGGTGCTGTGGGAAGGTCTTGGCAGGAACCACTTGTTCTTACCCAGGTATTGGGAAAAGAGGTGTTTTAGGGCTTAAGTACCCAGAAAGCAGCGTGGCAAACCCTGGGTGTCCAACTATATATTACAACAGAGCCATGGCACTGTGTTCAGGACCATAAATTTGATGGGACACCGAAGTCCTTATGTGAGATCAGTGCTAATACCATCTTGATGTCCTCCAGATTGTCTAAAACCCAAAGTTCGTTCCTACAGTGCCACAGACATGATTTTCCTTCCTCTGACATGGCCCTCAGGCAAGTAACTCTCCCTGGCAGTGATGGGTTCAAATGTTGAGATGGAGTTAAAGAAAGTAAAATAAATAAATAAATAAATAAATAAATAAATCCGTCTGGGCTTTCAGAACATTTTCTTGTGTGTTGTTTTTGTCTGGTTTGAGATTTGGGCTATTTGTATTTCCTCTGAATCAGCAGCCCGACAGTCGCACCGACCCGTGGATAGCGCCAGTCCATCCTGGCTTCACACAACAGCCCACGCGGGTGCCCTTGTCAGACCAGGCTCCCTTTCACCCACCTGCCCGCAGCGACCGCTTGCTGCTGGCACAAAGCTTTGGTCAGGGCCGTGCAGTCTGCTTGGCCGATCACAGAGTGCCCTCCTCCGGCGAAACTAGATTATAACAGCCTGCTCAACATCAGATCCAAGAAGAATGGTGACTCCTTTCCTGCTCTCCAGGGCACTGTCTGCTGTGCTTCCAGTAAAGTACTCATCTCATAGCCTATAGAGTGAAGAAGACATAAAAAGAATGAGAACTGAAAAAGATACAGAACAAAACATTTTACCTGATGCTGCCATCCAGTTTATCAGTGTGCCATTGCCCTTGCAGAATTTTACATGTAGTGTTACCTATCATCCTTCCACACAGATATGAGACCATTCGCCCTCCCTATCTCACTGCAGAGCTAGTGCAAAGGACTTGTTTCTTCTATAGCTAATGTATTTCATTTCCTTTGTTTGAAGATTGGCAAAGTTTCTAAAGACCTGAATTCTTTCACAGTTCCTTTTGAAGTTAATTAAAAAGCAGGCAGACTACCAAGAGCTTAAGACAATCATATGTTTTCCCAGAAAAAAAAAAGTCTCCAAAAAATGAGGGTACTTAGCCCAGTAGGTCACAAAGGCTGTGCTAGATTTTGGTTCTTTCTGGGGAGGTGACCAGCAAAGTTCCCTCTATGTCCATTCTGGTCCCAGGGGCCAGCAGGAAGGCAGGTCTTCAACTGAGGTGGTTAATAGGCTCCTGTATTAGATCCCCAAAGATGGGCATTTAAGGAATATATGTGTTCAGGATGCATGGCTGACTTATAGAGGTGTTTCCCCAGTGCAAAGAGCAAATATAGGCAGATGGAAAGAATAAAGGTCCATTCAACTGCCAGTGTCAAGTTAAAACTCAGCTTTCTCTTATCCCTCACTACTCTTGCAATCCTCCCCTATGCTACTTGGGGTGAGTAATGTTTCGTAGCTTGTTTTCAGACACTAGCCTGGGTTCTCAGGAAAGTACAGTAATGTCTTCATGAACCCTACTTCTACAAGTGAAATTAGACCACATGTTTTCACATTGTGGTATTTTTCTCATTTTGTTTTTCTGACAGCTTGACTTGTTTTTCTTGTATGTTCCAGACCAAAAAAAAAAAAAAAAAAAAAAAGATTATATGAACCTCAAAGTTATCAGTACAGCAAAGGTGAAGGATTTAACGCCTTTGCCTTTACCTCTACAGGTTGATCAATTTTGTTATTTTTTAAACTTTGCAAGGTTTACATCTGAGGATGTGGTTGCACAGACAATGCTATCAGATACAGAGTTTCATTCAGTAGAGGTCCCTACAACCTTCATTTCTCCCCAGTGCATTGCAAGTTAATCAACTGAGAGTGTCAACTGTACTATCAGACCTTAAGGAACAGTTCAACCTTATGACTGCAAACATATAAGAATACTTCAGGCAGTGTTCTCTAGAAGTCATGTCCCTTCTGCCTGCAACGTGAATGTTCCCAAGTACCCATTTCGACAAAAAAACACCTGGCCACAAAATACTTAGTGAGATATCCTGACACCATGACCATATCTGCCTACAACAGCCTTTTCCAGTTGCTGCTTCTGCTTTTGCTAAGGCACTGTTGATTTTCAGTTTGCTGCTGAAGGTGCTGAGGACTTCATTTGACCAGGATTTAAGATACCGCATGACAGTGATATAATGGTTATGCCCAGAATTAGCCTGTCTCCCATATAAAAGACTGCTAGGCCCATTATGCAACTGCATCAGTCATGCAGAAGGAACAAAGATCTGTGTGATGGTAAAGCATCATGCCCAGTATTAGAGACACTTGGCCTCAAACCTGAAGAACAATCAGAGTAGTGTTTTGTGCCCTAAAAGAACTGTCTAGATTCTTTTACTTTTTTTTTTATAGCCCTTCTCAAAGCCCAAATATCTTAAACATAAAACCTCCTTGTTAAAGGAAATAATGCCAAAGGGTAGTCAAAATCCTCTAAAAAGAACAAAGAGTTCACTACTTCAGTCAGTTAATTTCCCTTCCTGTTCTCCCTTCTCCCTTCCAATATCAGTCTTCAATGTCTGTGGGATGCAGGACAGGACTCAATTTCTTAGCAATTAATCTTGGCATTTATTTTCTTTCTTTGAGTAGGAAAGCAGTTTCCTGAATCAGCAACAGTGCAGAAGCCAGTGTTACTGATGCTCAGATAAGACAGAATATACAAAAACAGTTCTGAGATATATGGGGCAAAGAGCAGGTTATCTGTCTCCAGAACAACTGTGTCTGGTTTTCTATGCACATGTTGTCAATAACCAGGCATATACAGGCTACTTCCTTTATATTATAAGCATGATGCATGAAAGAGGAGAACACGTATTTAGAAGACTGAAGGCATTTGTTGCCCTATTTTCTACAATTAAGTATGCTTGTGAAATAAGCATAGTTGTGAATAACTAAATATAGTTGTGAATAAGCACAGTTGCAAATAAGCACAGTTGCGAATAACTAAATTCTCTGGCAGACAAGAGTAAAAGTCACTATTTCTAATCCTCAGCCACTGCATATAATGATCAAAGTCAGCAAAGCTGTGATGCCTGTGTTATGAGAAGAACTTCAGGAAGTTAGAGTGGAAGGCAGAAGAGGTCGATGGCCTACAGAAAAATGGGGTTACCTGGTGGTTAGATGCAAGCCAGCACTTCCTTCCAGTGCTACAGGTCCTATAGAGGCTCTTTACTACCCAGCTGAGACATGCTGAATTCAATCCTGAACAGAGCAGGAAAAAAAAATCTGCTCAGAATGGAAAAGTGGGCTGAAGGCTGCTGCTGTTGGAGCCAAGTGAAACAACCACATCGTCTGTGAAAGATGATATCCTGCACTCTTTTGCCCATTGAGATTAGACTAAACCTAGTTAATGTTTCACTACAGCTTTTCCAGGCTAAGTGTATTTTCCGTATTAATGTAAACATTTAAAAATGATTGGCACTACAAAAAAGAAGCCTTTAATGAAAGCTAAGCTATCTAAGAAGAAGAGCCAATGAAGCAGGTCTGCTGGCCTCTTTAAGAAGAGAAATGACAGCAGTTAGTGGTTAAGACAGACAAAAGATGAACAAAAAGCATGCCCTAAAAAGCTAGGTGTGAAATTGAAAATCCCTAGTAGATTTTTCCAGTAACTCACTTTGATCTTTTCCCACTAGCTTCCTTTTTTGATGTACGCTATTATTAACATCAGATATCTCTGGAAGATAGGTAGGCTACTGTGGTATTTCCCTCCTCCTGAGCTTAGCTGTGTTGCTCCACCAATGGCCAGAGACCTCGGGCAGTAACTGGACATATGCATTTTTTAACTAGGGAATATGGTACGTTGCACAAATAACTCCTCATAGGCACAAAGAAAATGCCAGGGCAAGGTATTTGACAAGTGAAAACAAAACAAAACAGAAGTATGACCAAAAACTTGCTGTCAAAATGACTATATCCAGTAACCAGAAGAGTAAATATTTGCCTTCAAACATAGAGAATCTGGGTGTAGATAGTGACACCACAGGCTGACCATAGACTGGGGAGTAAGAAGTGTGCGTGCTTCCTGGCATCAAAACAGATGCTTTTCTTCATACATGCATTAAGAAGAGATAGTCAGTAGTAACAAAATGGAAAATTAAAACTCAGTTTCACGGCTGCACAGAGATTTAGGTATTTTGTCTGGCACAGAGAATACTTTGATAAACTTTAGTTATATGTAACTCTCATTTCTATACCTAATTTACATTTTCAGCAGGTTTGGGCTGTGGGTTCTCAGTCTTCCTTTAACGTCCTGTATTGCTTAAAGTGGAACAGTTGGTTGTAAGTTTTGAGAGCAGTTATTGTTGGCTCAAACCACAGCAAATATATTGTGTAACAAGTACATCACACTTTCATGTCTAAGTGCGTAGTATTAGCCCACAAGTTCAAGATAACACAGAAAGAGGTATAAGCTCAACTGAATTTCCAACAAGGTAAAAACGAACAAAATAGTTGCCATGGCTCTGGGATGTCAAGAGAAGCTGTGGTAGCTGGCAAAGACAAAGCCCTCTGAAAGGAAGCAAAATATTGCAAATAGAACTTTATCAACAGGATGTGATAACACAGTGCACAACATGGAATACTGGACTTTTGAGATGGGGCTGAGCTAATTTTAGCTCCCATTTCAAGCAGAGCAGAGCACTTCCTTTAGTGAAAGAGTAGCAGTGACCTTCACAGTCAACTATGAGGTTTCTCCTATCGATGTCTGCATTTAGCTTTGAAAGTTCCTGCTTCTATTTTAGTCTTCTAGGTGGGCTGGTGTGCTGAAATATCTGTTTCTTTTTTTAGATACATCACTATGAGTAAATCAAAAATATTCTCTCTCCCTGCAAGCCTTGCCTGTTTTATATCTTTAGATTTTCATGGCAAAGATACTGCCACTGGAGATGATCTTTTTCTTAAGTAGCTCCTCACTGTGAGCCTTAAATGACACATTTGAGAATCATGGAGTCGGCAAACTTCTGACTATACAGGCATGGAGAGCTTTCAGTCATCTGTCAAATGGTGACAGAATTCCAAGTTATACCTGTTTCATAAATGAAACTTCTGAAGAAAAATGCCCAAATCTCACTTGCTCAACACACACATTTATATATTTTTTTAAACTACTTTGCTTTCATGCCTTTTGGTTCCTTGGTGATGATGTTACTGAATAGATGTATAGCATTTAAGAAAACATCTCTGCTTCTAGATGGCAATAATGACTGAGAAAGACAAAAAGAATGGGCAATTTTATGAATGCCAGTGATGAGAAACTCTAGTTTTCTACCCTTTCAGTAGTCAGAGATGCTGTTCTCACTTGTATGTGTTTGCTAAAAGAAGGAAAAGGTCAGCTAGGTGGAAAACAGTGTGGTGAGTTATTTTTCAGCTACATCAGGGTGCTTTAAAAAGATGTATTGAGATATTATATATATACGGCCAATGAAATTGAAACAGACATTTTCAAACTCACTTAAGTCCCACACAGAGAAAAACAAAACAAAACAAAACAAAACAAAACAAAACAAAAAACACTTAGAGCTGTCCTGGGTTCAGTTAGACTGGTCCACAAGTATGCCTTTGCAGAAAGAAACAAAACAGATAAACTGCATAACAAGGTCCTGCCCAAGAAATGCAGATGCTCAGGTCTACATACATTAAGGACGACAGACTTCATTAGACTTCATTAGACTTCATTAGACTTCACTAGACTCAGGCATGCATGGTTATTTTCCCTGTCAACTCTGTGCAAGGAAACATTTGCCAAGTCTGGTAGCAGAGCTCTGTGTCCTGCACAGACCTCACCATGCCCAACAATACTTCCTAAGCACACAGTCAGAGGACTTACAAGCACAGAGGACTTACAAGCACAGGTCTGTTTTCTTGTCTCTCTGTTCAGAGAAAATTACCCCTAGACTTTTCAGTGATGAACCATATGCACAGTCTCATCATAGATGAGAGCAAAGAACTCACCAAAGGGAAAAATTCAACAGACTTTTTTAATAGCGCTCTCAAGAAAACAGGAAAAGAGTATCTGGATATGCACTGTACTGCCTTATATATGTTTCTAGTCAAGAAATGACCTGGATATTTGGACTCCTTTACTAGAATAGATAGAAGAAATCTTTGGGAATAATGATTATATACTCTAATCATTCCCTGCTCCCTCCATTTGTGACTTTCTCTTTTTTTTTTTTTTTTTCCTTCCTCTTTTAATGTCTTATGTTCTTTTATTCACTGTGTCCTTTTTGTGATCTCTAGTCTGGTAATATCCTCTGATTTGTTGGTTTCTAAGCTAACTTGACCTTTCCCAAAGCAGAAGAACAACATTTTGCAGCAATCTGTTGGGAAGCTCTCAAACCCTTTTAGGCAGCGCAAGCACTTCGTAGTAGCTGCCTGGGCTTCTCTCCTACTTGTATTAATTCAACCTATTCATTTTGATCTTGGACAAAATGAAGAGAAGAATATTCAAGTGGAAGGAAAGTCTCAGCAAAAGTCTTGGGAAAAAATAATTTAAAATTACTTTGGAAATATCTGGAAACAATGTGTAGAAGCATACAGAAAAGTTAAACTTACGGTGAGGGGAAAGGAAAACAAAGATACATAATCAGTGGAGAGAACAAAAAAAAAGGATGGAGGAGAGACAGTTTTATGAGCTGATGTTTCAAAAGAAGTTGATGCCCAAACACTAAAGTAGATGTGTTTTAAGATTAGCAACATTTGGGGTCAAACAGTTCATAGATGTGAGTAGTCTTTCCTGAAGTTAATTGCTAGATGCTTTCTCTTTCACTACTGTCTGAGAAAGAAGGAATAGTGTATTTAACAGTCTTCCCAAGATGCTGCATCAAGCAGCACTTACTAAATTACCAGAGGTTTAGAAAGAGAAGAATATTACAGAGACAGAGAGATTGCACCTCTGTAAACAGAAACAGCATGAGGAACTGGAAAACACCTTGTTCCATGAACACTAATTTCATAGTTGGTCATTACGCGGACATCATCCTGTGCCTTATGAAACAACCATGTTATCAAGGAAACAAAGCACTGCCTGTGAGGGGAGGTGAGATACTCTAAAAATAATAATTATGAAGATACATATCTGTTATCACCTTCTCTAAACAGGTTTGATTCATTAATGTTCAAACTAGTTGCAGAGGAGAGGGGATAATAAAATCTAACATTTTTTTTTCGTGATCGTATAAGAAATTATGAGTAACTCTTTCTTGGGGAATGAAAACAAGAGATATGCTTGGGAATGCACCAGGGCCAAAATGCACATGCATGTGTATGCAACTTCAGTACAGCTCCCTGACAGGGAGGGTTAAAAACAATGAGACTCGTCTGGCTGTGTGGAGTTAGTGCTGGCTGAGTTCATTCCCTGAACAGTGAAAGGAGGGGAGGAAACTTCTTGTGGGGTGCAAAATGCCTCTTTTTAACATTACACAAGACCTGATTTTTTCCCAGTACGACAGAGGAATGACTAATAATATATGCATTTTTTTTTTCTTTTTCTTTTTCCATTACTGTGTTGAGCTCCAGACAGCTAAACTTCTGATATGCTCTTCAGGCATTTCTTCCTCCAGGTCTGTGTATGAGAGCCCCTGGCCCCTGTCACCTCCTCCACTGGTGTCATTTGACCAGTTCCTGCCTGACTGCACCATCCCTTGTGCACTCATGGCCATGGTTCAGTAGGCCACAGCCAGCAACTCCTGAGAGGCTTCTTAAAGTACAATGAAAATGTTTTAGCAGAAGAAACAGCATAATGCAAAATGGAAAGAAATTATTAGATAAAAGGAGACAAACAAGTGTAACTTACAGCCCTCCCCCCCCCCTCCCCCCACACACACACCCTTTTGGGATGTGACAATCAAACTGATTTCCCCTGATACTCCTGCAGATTCTGTCATAACTAAGATCTTCAGCAGACAGAATGGCTTCAAAATGAGCTAACTCCTAATACCTAAGTATTTCCCTGTAGGAACATGTTATAGCTCATCTCTAGCTCTAGGTGTATCAAGTTTGGCAATGCTACTTCTAAACAAGACCAATAAATACATCCAGCTACTATTTTAAGACTAATCATTAACATTGCCCTCATCACCTCTTAACAGGCAACTAAAAATCCATTACAGATTTTACAGTGACACCCCCTCCCCACACACACTTATATAAATACACCCAGGCACAAGAAATTCATCTTTACTAATTTGTAAAGAACAGACATCTTTCATGAATGTCATCTTTGCAAGCATGTTATATACTGCTCTTCCCAAGATCACCTGTGGCAAGAGTATTTTTGGTGATCAGTGGACAGGACAGAACGACTAATATTTTTTCTACGAACTTTCTTGCAACGCATTATTCTAAACAGAATAGAGAGCACACCTGCATCAATCCATCTTCCCTTCTCTAGTTTATCAGGAAGTGTAAGCATTTCCAGGGTCAGAACTCCAGAAGCTTCTCTTTTTCATAACATCACATTAAGCAAGAAAGCCAGAGCCCATTCCCCTTCTCTGGTGCCTGGAAATAGCAACAGAGGCATGGCAGCTTTATAAAAGACCAAGATTTTCAGCTGTCTATTTTCAAAACAGGACACAGCACTTCTTCTTGGGAAGCACAAATGAACTCAAACCAGCCACGGAGCAAAGGCTTCCTGGAAATGCAGGAACATCCTGCACCACCAGTAAAGTCATCTGTCTTTGGCCACCTGAATTAAAGCCACTTCAAGACCTTAAATGACTTGATTCCAACCTTTTCTTTACTGTGCCTCATTACATTCAAGTAGCATTGCAAGTACTACTCCGGAGAGGCAGAGCATTTACTGCAACAAGCACACAGCCTTCTTCCTACCACTTGACTGAAGGTTTGTGGGAAGAAGGCATACGTCTGTCTTGAACAAGTGGCTCATACTCACATAATTAATAGGCCCAGTGCCCATAGGTCAGATAGTCCTTTGATTTCAATGCCTCCAAACAGCTTAACTGCTGTTATTTTTCTCTTAATATGAACTATACAAATTACCATTCTGATGCAATACAATGATTTGCTTTCATTTCACAGTTAATAATGCTTATGTGGACCCTGAGGAAAAGTTAAAGGAAGTTTTTACAGTCAGCAGTATAAATTGTAGCTTCCTGTCTCAGGTGCAATAATAGTTCATAATTGATTGTATTTACTTTTCTTTCCAGTAAAGAAAAAGAATTTGGTTGCAGTGCTAAGCCCTTGCTCTGTTTTGAATATCTGTCTGACTGAACACATTTGCTACTCATAGATCTCAAATGGCTTGAGCTATACCAGGGCAGAAAAACATGCAAAATATAGAGGGCCTGTTAAAATATTTGCATTAAGTACTATATTGGCAACAGGAAGATGATGCACAGATGGAGTTAAATGGAGCTCACAAAGAGGAAGAAAAGACACAACAAGAGATAGAAACAAAGTAGTGAAACCTACAGATAATGTTTCCATATTCCACCTTGCACAAACATTAGAGAGCAACTTTAATTAGAGGTTCTAAACTTTTTTGTAAAAGGTTTTGTTCATAAGAGAGAGTTTATGAAAAAAAAAAAAAAAAAAAAAAAAAAAAAAAAAAAAGGAAAAACGTCACCACAAGTCTGAATAGCAAGAAGTGCTCAAACTTTATTACATGCAAAGCAACTACAGCTCAATTTTAAACCATGTATCTGTAAGCTATTACTTCCACCTATTTTGGGAAAACTCGTTAATATTAAGACCTACTCATAGCAGACAGAGTTTAGCAAGAATCGCCTAAGGCAAAGGATTCACCCACAGTAAGAATCACCTGTTTTTTTTCTGCAAATAGCACTCAAAATCCAAAATAAGCCCATTACTTGCTGAGAGAGGTTTCAGCAGTAATGCCACATTAAGGATAATGATTTTGTGTCAGAATGTACAGCCTGGGACTGGTGATCGTTTACAGCCATTCTTACTCTGGCATATAGCTATTGCTGCACTTTACATGTTCTCTTACAAGGCACACTTCCAATCACTATAAATAGGCATTATTTTGGAAATACAGGGGGTTTTGAGGGAAATCAGCTTCAATTTAAAAATGGCCTATTACAGAGAATCTTCAAGCAAGGGAGTATTTGAAGATGAAGCAATTACCAAGCAATTCTTAGCTTCCAAAGTATTAATCTCTTTAACTGATATAATTTCCACAAGTGAAGATGTTTTTGGAGACAGCCTCCAACAGGCAGGAGAGAAAGATTCCAGTCCCCTCCTCTGAAAAGTCAGTCCGCCCTGCTCACTCTTCCCCAGAGGCCAAACTTTGCTCACATTTGGAAGGAAAGAAAAAAGAAAATCAAAGTACTAAAAAGAATTTTAAAATTTTCATTTTCTCTCCACTGTCCTCTTCTTAGAGGAGAGTCTTCCTCACCTCCATACTCATCACTCAGACAAGTATTTTATAAGGGTAACTATAGCTGCTACAGGTAATAACATCTGAGTTTTATTTTTAAATTTTTTTTATATTTTTTTTATTTTTTATTTTTATTTTATTTTTATATTTTTTAATTTTTTATTTTTTTAATAACATCTGAGTTACATTACTACAGATGAATATTGATTTTTTTGTTAAAAAATCTTTTTTAATCTCCTAAAATGAAAGGGGAAGAAAAAAGAACAGCAATGGAAATGGCAGCTATCTGATTATTCCTTTCCATTAAATCGCTATGTATATGTCTGTGCAAGTTTACTTTTCTTAATATCATCTCGATTAAATTCTTATTGCATCTGACTTACAACATTTCTGTTTTTGAACAATAATCTATATGTTTGAGTTTCTCATACTTTTGGAAGAGGAATTTAGTGAAAAATAAATATTTACACTCTAATCATACATTCGGATTCCAGAAATGAAATTGAAATATTGACAACCCTATTAGCAGACAGCTGGCTTTGTAATTTTAAATGGATGTATTGGTTTTAAAAATTTGAAGCTGTAGTCAAGTTACAGAGGCAATTTTGTCCTGCAGTAGAAATGTACACTTTCTCTAAATATAAAAACATTTATTTTCGTCTTTTCTCTTTTCTGTATTTCCACAGCATAAGTGTACTATCCAAGTCCTTTTAATGTGCACTAATTTTGATATTTTTGTTATTTTTGAAAACTAAAAAATACTCAGTAAAAGCAGAAAGCCACATTTCTACCCTTCACTGACACAGGAAGACCTGCCAGCATCAGGCACCTGCTCCCCTCCATCACATACAATCCAAAGCAGAGCATTAAAACCCATCAGTGTTGTCTTCAGTGTCTTTGAATATCCCTGAAATCCATTGGGCTACAGTGGCACAAGTGTTAAAACTTCTAGGGAATACTCAGCATTACTAAACCAGACTGAGATTAGTAGTATTTAGTATTTAGTATTGATTTTAGTATTAGTATGGGAGGGTATTACTGTGGAAAACATAACCGGCTTTAAGCAGGAGGAGAAAACAGAGTTCATCTGCAGCTGCACAGCCCCTAATCTCGACATGGGCTTGGTGTGACATCTGGGGCTCCTTAGGGTCTGGAAAATGTTGAGCTGGCAAAAACAGCAAAAGAAATCTTCAGGACATCTCATCTGGACATGGTCACTTGATTTAAAGACCCCATTTCCTGACTTCTCAAGTGAAACTGGAATAGGTGGCTATATCAAGGTGCTCCCTTTCAATGTGTGTTTAATACAATCACAGCAATTACATAAGCCAGTCCTATGTTTAATCACCTTAATTGCTTTTTCCAGCTTTTTCCCACAGCACTTTGGAAAAACATTAGCTTAAACTTGAAATGTTTATGCAATATCCCTTGTTGATCAAAAATCTGAATAAAAATCCTGCAGACAATTCAGTCTGTAGAGTTTCAAACACACTATTAAACAGGAGCTTATCACCTAATAAAGTCAGTACAGAGCCCTTCTCACTGGCACACCTGTGACAGAAACACTTTCTGCTGCATTGGTGGTGGAAGAGGAAAAGTGGATAAAACTTCCTTTGTGTAGCAAGAAATGTCAGGCAGAAGAAATAATTTTTTTTATAGGCAGTCATTTGAACCCTATCACAAGAACCTGTTCTTGCAAGATGCCCAGCAGTATGAATAGTACAGTTGGTTCTTATCAGGCTTCACATTGTTTAATATCCCCATTTAAAATCATCATTTTCCAGGTTGCCTACTCAGCTCTTTTCTCCCTTATTTTTTCTGTTATTAATTGCAACTGAAAGCAACAAAAGCGCAATTTCCCAAAGAATATTTCACAACAGCCAGCCACCCTCTTGTTAAAGGCACTTGCTCTGAACATTCTTGTGATGTCCAGCAACTGTCTGCTCCACAGAAATGAGGAATAAAACAGGCTAAAGCAGAATCAATGTCCTAGCACTATAGGTACAGCTTGCCTTATTAACAAAGAAGGGAAATAATCCATTTTGGATACATCTTGCATCAAGAAAATGTTGTTTAAATGCAACTACAGAATTACGATATTTGCAATACAGCTAATCCTTGTTCACTTTATACAGGGCACAATCCCTTAATTTGCCACAACCTAAATAATTTTTTAATGTAAATAGGAATATTTTATTTAAGCATTAAAGTTAAAAATCTTCCAAATGCAGTCAGTTGCTACAGAACATTTGTTTTATAAGACTATTCTGATAGGTGTTGTCCCTGGGTTTGCCAGGCTCTTCCACTCTCCCAAGCTTCTCTGTTGATTGTCTTAGATTTCTAATAAAATAAAAAATCTTATACATTAAAGGTTAAATATTCTCTTTTAACCAGGTAGCAGATATAACAGCTAACAATAAAGTAAACTTGCCTACCACAGTGCCTCTGAAGCAGCAGCTCTACGTGGAGTTTGTCAAACCTTCCCTTGTTAAGGGCTCTTTATAAATTTGCCACGTTAGTAATACAAGAAGAGCTACTGCATGTAAATTAGAGGATGATAGGTGTTTTTTGTTTTACTTTTTCTTCTTCTTTACTCCCTCTCTTCTTTTGTCCATCTTCCTTTGAGCTTACCTTTTTTTTTTTTTTTAATTCTGTTATCAATATTATGAGAATGGTGACAGTGTTGAAATGGTTTCCCTATTATGTTTATGATCAACAGTGCTAGTGTTACTTTTTTGCATGATGGAACTATTTTTTTTATTATTATTTATGGAAGATGATGTCTAATATTAAGGATTATCTTTTTCAATAGTGTGTTGCAGCAGGGTAATAATGAGCACAGGAACAGCTGTGACTTTGTTTCAGACAGCTTTCACTCGGGTGAGCAGTCTCTTTTTGCTCACTGCTTCAAAAGACACTACTGAGTTCCAAACCGTGATGCCTCTCTGCCCAAATGAGAACTCAATTTTACTGTGTTAGGAGGCAACTACTCCTCCTTCATTTCCAGTGCCAAATTTCTCCTAACATTACTTGTTCAAGCCACAAGGCAGCCAGCAAAAATATAAATATAGTAGGCTGGCATGGTATTTCCTGCTATTACAGGAGAAACCACTTAAGAACATGCACTCTCCAACCTCATTGCAGCAGCAGATGAGGATTTGGCTACAAAACCATTTATAAGATATTAGCTATGATGTGAATTTGCAGTTCTCTCATCACATGGTAACTGAGAGGGAGCTCATACTTTTCTTGTATGGACAATCAGTTAAAGCATGAGTACTGGTACTTCCAGGTTGCTGATACTTATGTATCAGCATGAACTGATACCTCATGTTTTGAACTGCATATGAAGTTATGACCTGAGTAATTCATACCTTTTAGTGCATTTGAAATTAAACAACAACAATAACAAATAACACCAAAAATGGTGAAGTTTAATTTACTTTTAATTTGCAAAGGCAACATTAATTGAGACTTAACTAAGAGCTCTTAACTAAGAGCAGAAAGGAAGCATGTAGCAAACCAAGCACATGACTCTTTATCTCCCAAGTACCAGTCCAGTACTTTGTCTTTATATTGCTCTTGCTCTGCATTGGACAGCTTACACAAGAGAGACACGGATATGTTCAAATATTTCCCTGACCTTTCTGATAAAAAGACTACTTCAGGAATTGCATCTTACTGAGAGGAGAAGTTACTAAAACCAGTTACCAGGTTATTAAGAAAGGTTACTAAAACCAGTCTCTCAGTCTCTAAATCAAGCTATACTTTCTGCCAATAAGTCATGTAGCATACTATAGTTCAATAGTTCATTCAAAATTGGAATGTAAAATTGCATAGTTATTCTTGTTATATGCTTGTATTGTTTTTAAAAGAATTAAGAAAACAGCAGGTAAACTATATCTTTTCCTTCCTTCCTTCCTTCCTTCCTTCCTTCCTTTCTTCCTTCCTTCCTTCCTTCCTTCCTTCCTTCCTTCCTTCCTTCCTTCCTTCCTTCTTTCTTCTTTTTTTTTTTTTTTCTTTTCTGTGAGACCAAGACAATTTAAGCATTTTGATAAGAAGCTGGGAGAGCATCAATTGCATGAAAATTTTAAGTGTCCTCATTAGTTGTAAATCCCTTGCAGAACTGCTTCAAACTCTCCCTAAGCAGCCACAGGGGGGCATGACTACTACCTCCACTATTCAGGTAAGATATGGTACAAGGTTTACATTCTTACATGGTGCAGGAGAATGCTTCAGTAAATGCTTTTGGAGAGTTGTAGGAGGATGCTGACTTTAGTATACAGGCTGCCAGATAAAAGAGATAGAAGTTGTACAGGAGACATAACTTCAGATCAGTTGTGGAAAGTGGCAAACATCTGGGGCAGCAATCAGGAGAGCACAAGAAAAGGATTCTGAAGCTGCACATAGTTAGAGAGATATTTAACCAAAGAAAATCTGTATCAAACAAAAGACTGTTACTTAAAAGCAGTCTTGGGGGGGGGGGGGGGGGGGGGGGGTGAAGGGTGCGTAGGCAGGGTTGTTCTCAGATACAATGCATGATCCAAATAGGATTTTAACTCATGAACATTTGAGCTCCCATGCTCAGATGTTCATGAGTTCAAAGAGTTTCCACTTTCCCTGGCATTACAGGGCAGCACTTGTAGTTTCCAGCACTTCACAAAACACACAAACAAACAAACAAACAAAAACACTCAGGACTACATTGATTAGACAAAGGGTAAAGGACAGAAGTTTGTGCATTTCTAATGTGAATTTCCCCAAGAGGCAAGGTTGGACATATTGCTGAGACCATCCAAGGAAACAGTGAGAGCAGGTTATGAAAGTATCAGCCCTTTTTGTATTGATTCTGAGGGCTCCTTCCTGCTTTGTCATGCGAAGTCTCTGTGTGGCTGCTTGGCCACCTTCTTACATCTGCATTTTACAGATTTTCCTGCACAAAAAGTTTGTGAGGAAGGTTTGGTGCCATTTCACACAGTAACTTTCTCTTCAGTGGTTTGAGTAACAGTGTTTGGCAGTCTGTCAGTGTTTGTCTGGTATCTTACTTTCAGTTCACCTTCTAAATAGCCAGATACAATATATTTCTGGCTTCAGACCAGATCCATCAGGATCTGGTGTTTTGGCCCTTTCTGTATAGGTGAAATACACCCAAGTACAAACTGTAAGGTTTACTTGAACATCACTTCAGGCTTTTTATGGTCAGACTAGTTCAGGCAAACCAATGTTTACTTTAAAGACAGGGTAGACTAAGTCTGAAGGGAAGAAAAAGGGGATTCCTCACCTACATTTGTACAAATTGTTCTGTCTGCATACAATAAACAAGTTGGGGGAGCGGAGGAGGAACGGACAAGCAAAACAGGAAGCTTGGCTTTCACTATGATGCTGTTATTCTGTTGAATGTAGTTCAGTTTTATGCCGGACTTCTGCATCATGTTTATTTAGGTCACAGACAAAGAGATGTCAAACACCTTAACACACTCTCCAAAGTAGAATTCTCCCAAAGTACAAAAATCTTTGGACAGTTGAAGCACATCTTCTTGAATGGTCTTAACTTTCCTTTGGTTAGGTAATGAAGACTTCATTAATTATCTGTTCAAACATAAGATGCTGTGTATTTTAATCACTTATTATGTTTAGTTTGGCAAAATGTATTATAGTATGAGCTCCTTACTTAAACCTGTATTGTGTAATTAAAAATAAATATAAAAATAGAATCACCAGGTAGGTTGTGAAGCCAGATCTGTTTCAATGTATAGGCTGGCTATTAAGGGAAGTTAACCGGAAAATTGAAGAATAAAATACATATGCTGTAACACTTCGAAATGCTGTATGCTGTGATATTCCACCCCCCTTTAGACTCATTACACTTGAGACTTCTGAGGTCTTTGTAAGCAATGGATTTTTCAAGAGGTCTGTAACTTTACCTACTTTCCCAGCTCATACTTAACATTCATCTGAACCGAGGTTTTGCAGAACACCAGCCTTCATGGGCATATTCACAATGCCAATCAGCTTGCACAGATGCCAATCAGCTTATAAAGGAAAGCTAAATCTTCTTTTGCAGTGCCTGGTGATTCAATCAGATCCTAGGGTATCATGACTGTTGTGTCTCCTGATGCTTTCTTCTCTAATGGTGGGAATCAGCTGTTTACTGGTTTCTGGTCTTCTTTTTAAAGCACACATAGTGCAAAACCTAGACTGATTATAGTGCAAACCCTAACCTGAACAGACTGATCTACAGCTCTCATAAAGAAAGGACTTTTCTTTTCTTTTTTCTTTTCTTTCTTTTCTTTTCTTTTCTTTTCTTTTCTTTTCTTTCTTTCTTTCCTTTCTTTCTTTCTTTCTTTTCTTTCTTTCCTTTCCTTTCCTTTCCTTTCCTTTCCTTTCCTTCCTTTCCTTTCCTTTCCTTTCCTTTCCTTTCCTTTCCTTTCCTTTCCTTTCCTTTCCTTTTCCTTTCCTTTCCTTTCCTTTCCTTTCCTTTCCTTTCCTTTCCTTTCTTTCCTTTCCTTTCCTTTCCTTTCCTTTCCTTTCCTTTCCTTTCTTTCCTTTCCTTTCCTTTCCTTTCCTTTCCTTTCCTTTCCTTTCCTTTCCTTTCCTTTCCTTTCCTTTCCTTTCCTTTCCTTTCCTTTCCTTTCCTTTCCTTTCCTTTCCTTTCCTTTCTTTCCTTTCCTTTCCTTTCCTTTCCTTTCCTTTCCTTTCCTTCCTTTCCTTTCCTTTCCTTTCCTTTCCTTTCCTTTCTTTCCTTTCCTTTCCTTCCTTTCCTTTCCTTTCCTTTCCTTTCCTTTCCTTTCCTTTCTTTCCTTTAAGAACACTGCTAACTGCTGTAAATACTCAAGTCCAAGCTTTGTTTGTGAGGACAAGTTATCTACAGGGAAAACCTAGAGCCTGATGGCTTTTCTGGACTTCTGATGCAGAGCTCTGTGGCTCACTGTGGCTCTGTTTTTTGCTTGGAATCAGCTTCCAAGTCTCAGATTACTTTGAAGTCATTGGTAAGTACAAGGAAATACAATTCGAGAATAAGAAATGTTCTTTTTTTTTTTTTTTTAACTGAGCCCAGCATTGACCCAGATTCCTCATCAGATTTAGGTTTGCTACTGTTGCCTGGGAGCTGGAATAACAATTGCAGCTGTCTGTTGTAGATCATGAGCCCTTTGCACTGATCCCAGATGTCTAAATAAATTCCGACACCTTGCAGTAGTGATTTTGCTAGGGTGAAGGGTTAGATGTAGACACAGGTTGGATGGCATGCAGCTCTCTGGGTCCCTGGCTGCAGGAGAAGCCAGGAGAGAAGACCCCTGGCCTGCAGGAGGTGTGCTGTTTTGGGGAAGTGTGCTGTCAAGTGAAAGATGTAAGAGACAAAATAGGCAGGTTGCGAGACATCAAAGATGAAAGAGAGACAGAAAGAATATTCTTTGAGATGCAACTTGAAGAGTATATCTTCAACTGCAGAAGCAGGAAAAGTCCACCTCCAGTGCTGTCCACCCCCATTACCTCTAGAAAAGGAGAAGGATGGAAGCTGGTGACTTCTGTCATTAAGAGGAAGATTCCTGCCATACCTAAGGGCTTATAACTACAAAAATAGGTTCACCACCCTCAGTGTTGAAGAGAAGCCAGATGTGCCTACTAGTGGTGAATCTGGTTCACCCAAACCTAGAGCGTGCAAGACTGCCAGGAAGAATTGGTGAGCCATTGTAATGGGTGACTCCCTGCTACAGGGAAAAAGAGGCACCCAAAATTTTGGCCTGACCTGTTGACTGAAGAAGTTTTCTGCCTGCTGGAGGCCCACATCCAGGATATTGTGGAAGCTTCACTGTAGCTGACCCTGACTACTGCCACGTACTCTTAATCCACATGGGAGCAAATTATAAGGCTAGGGGAAACCTGCACAGTACCAAAACTGACTACAGAGGTCTGGGGGCAGTAGTCAAGGGGCCAAGGACCTCAGTTTTGTTCTCCTCAATCCTGCTGGTGAGGGGTGTTAGGAGAAGGGTACTGATAGTAGAAGTCAATTGACTATAGAACTGGTGTTGATGACATTTTTGGATTCTATGACCATAGGACCCAGTCTGTGTATCAATGTCTGTAGTGTAGGGACAGGATCCACCTCACTAAGCAGGGCAAAGATATTTCTGCCAATGGGATGGCTGACCTCATAATGAGGACTTTAAACTAGGAAGCTCAGAAAAGGGAGAAGGTAAGATGAGATGAGATGCCCCTCTTCAGTGCCTATGTACTAGCGCATGCAATATGGGGAATAAACAGGATGGGATTGGTGCAGGGACAGATGAGATAATTGCAGGGCTGTGATCTTGTTGAGAACATAAAGATGTGGTGGGATGACTACAATGGATGGAATGTTGCAGTGGAAAGGGAAAAGTATGGGTGATCTTTCACTTTCAGTTTTTTTGTTTGTCTGTTTGTTTTCTCCTGCTGTTCTAACCTTTTTCACCATGTTATTAGAAATGTTTTTCCTCCCCTTCCTTTTCCTTCCCTGGGCTTACTTGTCCTTCTCTAATATTCTGACCTTTTTAGAACCTCTCTGACCCCTTTTGACCTTCTCTCCTTTTCTTAGATCCTGTCTGACATTTTTATATATTTTTTTTTTCTTTTTGGAACCTTTTTTATTTCTCACTTTCTCCATTCTACTATTCTCTGACTTTCTTTTCCCCCATATAGTCTGAAGTTCTTTTCCATGACCACCTCTTCTCTGACTTTTTCTTCTTTTTTTCTAATCTATCCTCTCTCACAGCACAGCTAACAGAAACAGCTAAGAGACACAGTTGCTTGTGTACCAGTCTCTCATTCTGTTTTGGAAACTTCAGCATCTTCTGGTGACAAGATGCAAGAGCATAGGAGAAGGCAAGAACAGATTAAGGGAAGCCATGAGGTTGTGGGCCCGAGGAAACTCTTGCACTCTCTCATCACTGTAATTAACTGGGATGACTGGAGCCTTTGCTGTAGCTGCTCCCTGATTGGGGAGGGTCAAGCACACCTTCAGCTTGTGCTTGGGAGAGGCCTATATAAGAGCCTGTTCAGACAACAGAAATAGCCAACAGATGCAGTAGGCTGTGCAGAAAGTTGTTAAGAAGGGATCAAAGAAAGAGGCCAACAGCTGAATTTGGCTCAATATTAACGGTTTCATATACAATGGTGATGTTCCTTGATATTCGTGTTTTTTTTAACCAGACTTCAGTAAGGCATTTGACATTGCTCCTTGTAAGAGCCTCAGACAAGCTGATGAAGTGTGGGCTGGGTGGGGAGACATTGAGGCAGGTTTTAAAATGCAGTTTAATGGCTGGGCCCAGAGGGTGGTGGGAGACAGTCAGGGAGGCCAGTAACTGTACTCCGGGAGTCAGTACTGTGTCCACTTCTGTTCAACATTTTAATTAATGATATGGATGATGGGGCATAGGGAACAACTTATCCACCTTTCCATTCTTTCCTGTCCCTTCTGAATAGTTTATAGGCATTTATTGCAGAACCTGACTTGTGTGATTCATCCCACCAGGTTTCTGTCATAACAGTTATGTCATAGTTTTCCATCTGGGCAGTGGCTACCAGCTCCTCCTGTTTAACCATACTGTGTGCATTAGTATAGATGCATTTGGTTTGGGCCTTCAACTGCCTTTTTGCCAATCTTGTTGGAACACTGAGGAGCATTTCTCACTACTCTGGTAGGTGTACTATTCCACTCTATTGTTCATGAGTATCTGAGTGCCATGCTTTAAGGCCCAGCACCCCAGGATCATTAGCTTAAAGCATGATGTCAGCCAACTTGCCAGAAAAGGGCTGGCAGGGCCTGGAGCACCTCTCCTATGACAAAAGGCTGTGAGAGCTGGGTCTTTTCTTTCTGGAGAAGGAGGAATTCAGTGCAGTTTTATCAATGTGTATAAATACCTCAAGGGAGGGTGCATAAAAAGATGGAGTCAGGTTCTTTTCAGTGGTGCCCAGGGACAGGACAAGAGGCAACAGGTACAAAACGAAACATAGGAGTCTCCCTCTGAACACCAGGAAGCACTTCTTTACTGTGCAGGTGACAGAGCTGTCACAGGCTGCCCAGAGGGGTTGTGGAGTCTCTTCCTTTGCGATCTTCAGAAGCCACCTGGACGTGGTCCTGGGCAGCCTGCTCTGAGTGTCCCTGCTTGAACAGGGTTTGGGCCAGATGGACCCAGAGGTCCCTGCCAATCTAAACCATTCTGTGGGCAGAATAAGCATGCCAGTTACACTGTGGGATTAGTCTTATTTTTTTTTCTGAAATGAGCCAGTGATATTGAAGTGAGTTTCTGAATTATTAACCCACAACTGACGTTTGTATATTCCCTAGACTTCTCTACATTTACATCTAAAGATGGTACATGTTATTGTCCTGCTGAAACAGATAAATAAGATTTTTATCTCCTCATCTTACAGAGATGTACAAAGAGATATTGTACAAAAGGGTGTTATTTGCTTTTGCTGGACATAGATTTAACTACAGCATATGAAGACCACCTTGATTACATTTTGTTTTTTCTCAGTTTTTAATAAAGAGACATGGTCTGTTATTTGAAATGTAGACAAGGACAAATCTGCTTATATTCTGTATCAAACTGTGATATATAATTCAAACCTCTGCTCTCTGCTTTATCTTGCAAGATGAAGCTGTGCTGCTCCAATTGTTCCTTTTATGTGTGTTTTCCTTCAGGATAAGGGGAAACTGGAGTAAGGTTCTTCAAGCTTCAAAGACCTTGACAGTGATAAAAACTTTACTTTTATAAGCAGAGTTTTCCAAACTGCTGAACTCTAAGATCTTAAGTAAACAGTGCTTAGAAAAACACCATATTTCAGCTAAAGATTATAATGCTGAACAATCAGGTAGCAGAGGAAAAGGGTGAGCATTTAAAAAAAAAAAAAAGTGGCTGCTATAAGACCAATCAAACAAACATCCATAGTTTCATTTTCCAATTCCCAGCAAACATTGTTTTTTAGGAAAGGTCCTAGATCTGTTGCTGGAGAACAGAGAGGGTCTTGTGGGAGACGTGGCAATTGGCAGCCATGTCAGTCATAGTAACCATGAAGTGGTTGAGTTTAGAATTTATGGTGACAGAAGGAAAACTGCCACCAAAACTTCAACCCTGGATATGGGGAAAGCAGACTTCAGGCTGCTCAGGGAGGTCCCTAGGCACCAAAGTCCCCGGGGAAACTGCTTTTGAAGGCATTGGCGTCCATCAGTGCTGGTCAGTCTTTAAGAACTGCCTCCTAAAAGCACAGGATCAGGCAATTCCCAAATATCAGAAGTCAGGCAGGCAGGGCAGAAGGCCAGCCTGGCTCACCAGGGATCTTCTACTGGAGCTTAGGTGAAAAATGAGTGTATGGCTGCTGGAAGGAGGCTCAGGTGATGAGGGAGGAATACAGGGATGCTGTTCGTGTTTGTAGAGAGAAAATACGTGTGGCCAAAGCCCAACTAGAGTTGAAGCTGGCCATGCCTGTGGGAGACAATAAAAAAGTTTTTTTAAATTTTTTTTTAGATATGTGAACAGAAAAAGGAGAACCAAAGAAAGCATAGGTCCGCTACTTGATGGAGAAGGTCTCCTCACAGACAAGCACATGGGCAAAGCAGAGACGTTTAATGCCTTCTTCGCCTCTGTCTTCAACACTGATTATGGGCTTTAGGACCCAGGGTGCCCTGAGCTAGAGGACCATGACAGTGGGAATGACGAACTCCCAACCAACCCTGAACGTGTGCGAGATTTGCTGCTCCACCTGGATCCACACAAGTCCATGGGTCCACCCCAGGGTGCTTAAAGAGCTGGCTGATGTCACCACGGGACCTCTCTCCATTGTTTTTCAATGGTCTTGGGAATCTGGAGAGGTCTCAGTAGACTGGAAGCTGGCAAATGTTGTGCCAATTTTCAAGAAGGGTAAGAAAGAAGATCCTAGCAAATGCAAGCCTGTCATTCTCATGTCAGTGCCTTGTAAAATTATGGAGAAGATGATTCCTGAAGTTATTGAAGCACATCTGGGGGACAATGAGGTCATTTGTCCCAGCCAACATGGGTTCACGAGGGGTAGGTCCTGCCTAACAAATTTGATTTCCTTTTATGATAAGGTCACCCATCTAGTTGGTCAAGGGAAACCAGCTGATGTGACCTTTTTGGACTTCAGCAAGGCTTTTGACATGGTTTCCCATAGGATCCTACTAGACAAAATGTCCAGCATACAACTTAACAAAAATATCATACCATGGCTGACGGGCAGGGCTCAAAGGGTTGTGGTAAATGGGGCCACAACTGGCTGGCAGATGGTCACTAGTGGGGTCCCTCAAGGCTCCATTTTAGGGTCAGTCCTCTTCAATGGTTTTATAAATGATTTGGATGTAGGACTAGAAGGTGTTTTGAGCAAATTTGCCAATGACACCAAACTTGGTGGAGTTGTGGACTCAGATGAGGGTGGAAAGGCCTTGCAGAGAGATCTGGACAGATTGGAGAGCTGGGCAATCACCAACCACATGAAGTTTAACAAAAGCAAGTGCCGGGTCCTGCACCTGGGATGGGACAACCCTTACTATACGTACAGACTGGGCGACGAGATGCTGGAGAGCAGCCCTGCAGAGAGAGATCTGGGGGTGGTGATTGACAACAAATTGAATATGAGCCAGCAGTGTGCCCTGGCAGCCAGGAGGGCCAACTGTATCCTGGGGTGCATCAAGCACAGCATTGCTACTCGATCGAGGGAGGTGATTGTCCTGCTCTACTCTGTGCTGGTGCAGCCTCACCTCGAGTACTGTGTGCAGTTCTGGGCACCACAGTACAAAAACGACATTAAACTATTGGAGAGTGTCCAGAGGAGGGCAACAAAGATGGTGAAGGGCCTAGAGGGGAAGACATATGAGGAAAGGCTGAGGGCACTGGGCCTGTTCAGCCTGGAGAAGAGGAGGCGGAGGGGGGACCTCATTGTGGTCTACAACTTCCTCAAGACGGAGAGTGGAGAGGCAGGTGACCTATTCTCTGTAAACACTAGTGATAGGACCCATGGGAACAGTGTTAAGCTGAGGCAGGGGAAGTTTAGGCTGGACATCAGGAAGGGGTTCTTCACCGAGAGGGTAGTTGCACACTGGAACAGGCTCCTCAGTGAAGTAGTCACTTCACCAACCTGTCTGAATTTAAAAAGCGATTGGGCTGTGCACTTAGTCATATGGTCTAAACTTTTGGGTAGACCTGTGCGGTGCCAGAAGTTGGACTTGATGATCCTTATGGGTCCCTTCCAACTCAGGATATTCTATGATTCTATGATTCTATGATATACGTACCATGAAAATCACAGAAATGGGCTTTTTAGTCTGAAGACCAGAGACTGAAAGAATAGCCAGATATTTCTTAACCGACAGTGTACCCTCATCTCTGTTATAAGAGCAACCCTTTCACCATTGGCCATAGGTACCTCTTCCCTTCCACCCTTAGCTGGCAAGCCACTACTCTGATAAATGGAGAGATCTTTTCCCTGGCTTAGGTTATGGTGAGATCTAAATAGTTCCTGAGGTCAAACGGAGGTTGAAGGAGGTGAAGAGCTCAATGCTTACTGTATTCATGGTACTGTCTGTGGGACCCATTTCAAATTTGTGCTTTATAGTAGCCTTGTTTATATCAGTCAGTTGGAACCACTTGCAATTATGAAGTGAATCAATGACACCAGGACTATTCCTTGGAGGTTACTGTCCAACCTATTCACAGATGCTTGGCTGAGATACTGCTAATACTAAATTAGACTTTCTGTTAATGAGTTTTCCTCATGGTCCAAGATAAGTGTTCTTCGCTGCAGTATTTCCCCATCATTCCTGACCCCATTTCTGGTGAATACAGACAGCTTCTTATTTTCCTTCTTTTTAGATATTCGAGGAATGTCGTGTTGCCTCCCAGTCTCCTCTTGGTTAAATGAATCCATTTTTTTTCCTTTCCTCCCACAATTTATGGACCTCTTCCCATATTTGCTGTCTGGTCTCCTTTGGATGCTTTCCAATTCATCTGTACATCTCCAGAAGAAGAATCATCATGTCAGGGCTCCAATCAGAACTTCTCAAATGTGGCACACAATGGGAGGACTGTGTTGAATGCCTCAGCAGATGTGTTCTGAATTTCATGTTTAGATGATCCCATTTCTCAAAATACTAAATACTGTTTTTTTTTTGTTTTTTTTTTGTTTTTTTTTTTTTGTTTTGTTTTGTTGTTTTTTTTTTGTTGTTTTTGTTGGTTTTTTTTTTTTTTTTTTTTTTTTTTGTATGGTGGTGTTAGTCATATGATGTCCATTATGCTCTGGATTCTGTCTTGCAGAAGTGCATCACAGTCAGCTATTCCATGACGGGTGATGGAGTGGTGGAGGGGGATGGTGGGGTGGGAAGCAGTTTGGGTGGGGACTATGAGGGTGGTGGTGGGCACTTAGGCGTGTAGATGCATGCAAACCTTATGTACTTGGGATGCTTGGACACCATGCCTATGCTCCAGCCCATGCACTAGCCCTGTGGAGCCAGTTGTGCAGAAGTCACTGCAGATCTCTTTAGTGTTCACTAGCTTAATTGCTGCTATCTTACTAACTCAACAGCTGCATACTTCCATTCAAAATCCCTGATAATCATATCTAATGAGCTGAAAAGCTGTAACCTGAATCCTGGTTTTGTAAGGATAAGACTAAACACAGTACAACTTCTCCTTTTTTTTATGTTCTTATAAAGCCAGCTTTCTACCCTCTGCTAGCCTAGACTGACAGTGACCTACAATGTGATAGTACCAGATAGTTCTTAAATCAATCAAAAGGTTCATACCATGTCAATACCCCTGAAAATGGACTATTGCAGGACACACTTTTCCTTGTATTTGCAAGTGATTAAAATAGACAAGAGTGACTTGCTGTAACAGTGCACTTAGCAGCCATCAGCTATTTAAAACCCCAGAAATAGGTAGAGGGTTATTATATTACCTGTCCTCTGACAATTACTGTCACTCCCACTAAGATCGATCATAGTAATTTAATTTCCATAAAGGACACTGACAATTCAGCAGACATGAGAAGAAAAGCACCAAAAATCTAAGCTGAAATGACAAGAGTGTTGGGACAAACAGGGCTTTCAGGCTGGAAAACCAACATTTATATACACAGATGTATATTCAAGTTCGTACCCTGAACTCTGTAAATATAGATAAAAAAGGTGAGTCCTAAATATCTGGATTTATGTTTTTATGTTACCAAATACACTTTGGAACACTTTGCTTCTGGTGTTTGGAAAAGATTTGTATTTGTGAATAAGACAATTGTGCTGAAACCTTTGGGATTTCACATCTTGGCTACCAGTGTACCTTATTCATCTGTAAAGTGTATGCTGTTTTTATTAACAATTACTGTATTCAGCAGTATTCTTTTTCTTTTTAAAAAGAAAAGACCAGGCCTGAAACAGCCTGACCAAAGCACTTGATCAGAAACAGGAAATGTTTAAAATTAGCTTGACCTTTTAACTAAAAATCTTTTCACAACTGGGGAGGACTTAAAACAAGTTTAGTCTGAAAAACTGGTGGCTCAGAGGTGGTTGTTCTTTTCTTGTTGGGTATGGTTTCTTTGTGTGCTCCTTTTGGTTGCTTCATCCAAATGCTGCCCCACAGTGGCTGCCAATTAAGAATAATCCTGTGTGAAAGTCTGCACTTTTTCCCTGTATCATCAACAGAGATGAGCCCTAATTCTACACTTCAACCGACAAGGCATTTACATCTGACGTTGACATATGTATCTTGGGATGATAAATGAGATTAACTGTCTAGAAATGAAGTGTGTTCTCCCTTTATATAACACTATCTACTCTGGTAATGAGAGCTTGCCTGCTGAAGCCTTTCTTGGGATAAATAAACCTACAGCTTATCTTATTGTATTTTGTTAATTGCCTAATATTTGGTGTCCTTATGTTTTTGATTTTTCTTGTTTTTAACCACTGATCTTATTTCATGTCTCAGATAATAATAAACTTTTTATATATAGATATATATTTATATCACAAAAGATCATCTACTTTCCAGTCACAAAAAATAAAGATCAGAGAATTTTATGTATTGATGTTTCTTTTACCCCTAACTAGCTTTTGCTTCAACTGTTGGGTTGAGGTTATTTTAGAAAGTCAACCATATATGAGACTTGCTTTTCCTTGTTTTCCACCCCTCAGATTTTTTTTTTTTAAAGTCTTGTTATTTCTTTCAATGTTTCTTTGTTTTATTTTCTATCAATCCTGCATTATTTACGGTTTGAGACTTGCTGACTTCAGCTTCAAACTTCTTATTACTTGCCTGTCTCTGCTAAACTGAAGTAAGATGCTATCATCAGCTGTTAGACATGTCTGTAAAGCGCAATTAAATTATCTCTTATAAGCTTATAAATCTTAGAAGCTAAATCAATTAGGCATAACAGCTAGTAAAATACTAATATATATATAATACATACTAATATATATATATACTAAGGCCTTCTAGCTCCAGTACAGGTGAGGGATGCTAAGGTGTTGTTCAGTCTCCAATCTTGTATTTCACACTATCAAATGCATCCTACAGCTTCTGATCCTTCTACCAAAAGTTTTTTCTTTTTTCTTTTTCCTCTCTTCAGACTGTAAAAGAGAATAGGAAGAGAGAAAATGTCACCTTAAAAAGTCTGATGTTAATACTTGGAAAGCTTGAAGAATTAGTTTTTGCTAACATAATGAGACCATCAGCCACTAGAGGCCCTTCAAGACTAGGAGACTGGCTGAGTCAAGAGGCTGCAGAGCATCCCTCTGGTTTGATTTAGCATACCCAAAGGGAAATATTGTAACAAATTGGGAAATATTAAAATGATAAACCACCTCTTCGAGAAGCAACATTCAGAGTGTTTGTGTCTGACACCTTTGATAGGATTTTCTCTCTTCTCAGCTGCTGTGTCATTCAAAAAACACCCTTGATATTACGGACTCTTCTCCAGGCACATTTTTTTTTACATTCTCTCCTCCCAAAATTTTCCCTCTTACTTCCTCAGCTGTTGAAGGTGTAATATAGCCACTGATCTTTCACAATATTTCTCATGTTAGTGCCCAGGGCATCTGATTTGGAAAGGAGAAGGTGACCCAGGCATCCAGGTGGGGGAAGCAGCAGAAGAGCACCTATGCAGCATTGCTGTGTGTCCATCCCCAGTTCAAAGTGTGTGAGGTTATATCTGCCACAAATTTGAGATTTAGACTTGCAGATATTTTATGTGAGTACTTAGGTAGAAGCAAAAGAGTCATTCGATGGCTTACCGAAGTAGAAAGTACATTAATATTCTCTTGGGAAAAGGGGATTCAAAGTAAATTACAATAATTTATGTTACTACTACTTCAATCTGAATTAAGGCTTTGCTATGCTGGATGTTTTCCAAATGATAACACTCAGAGTATGATGCTGGCTCAACTCTCAACTCGAGGGCAGGCCCTGGCATTTGCTGGTATACAGAGAATAGTGGTTGCCAAAAGAAAAATTATCCTTTGCCTTGTAAATATATGAGTTTATTCTGCAAATCTGCTTCCTGAATGCCAGGAGTGAGACCTGGCCAACTGCACAGACACAGCCCGCACTCCCTTTCATAACACACACAAGTTATGATGAGGAAAACCCAACATTTCCCATGATGTGTTTTTATTTCCACCCCCCTATCCCTCCCTTCTCTTTATTGTTTTTATGGGAATTAATTGTCATAGTTGTGTTTTTGTAATATTCATACAGCAATAAAGATAGGATCCAAATCGGAGGCTGAATGACTTTTCACTCTTGTATTTAAGTAAGAGAGACATTCTTTCAAGTAACTCATGCCTTGTGCTGGATAAAATAACCCTTTTAAATGGTTAGGCAAAGCTTTGAAAGGATGCTAAAATTGGAATAGAGTCCTTGAGCTAATCAGACCAACCATAAGAAGTTGAATAGTTATGTATTATTGGGAATGTCATAACCCATCAAGGATGAAGTCATTTTTTGCTGTGTTAACAACAATGCAGAAGAAAGCAGATAAATGTGAAGGAAGGATAGTAAGCCTCAACAAGAAAAGAAACACGTTGCTAAATAATACCAAGGCAACAATCCTGTTTGAAGTGGACATATTGTTAGCTGTAAACAGCATTGCTAATATGGAGGGTGTGTTAGAGACTACTAGTTTTAGATCTTTATAACAAAAAAAATTGGTCTGTGGTTGAGATGCACCTAGTTTTGTTTTTCTGTAGTCCATGTTCCTTCTTTACACTTTATAAAACAGCATATTTCAACTAGAGCTTTTTCTTGTTAAAGCTATTAAAGTGAAACCAGGTACTGGCTGATTAACATGGCAGGCAAAATCTCTTCCACATTTGCAGGACAGGGTGATAGGAAGAAAATAGAAGCAGCAGAATGGATTATGACTTGCCCAGAAATACTCAAAGGGTGAACAGAAAGTTGATTGCAAGTGACTAAGCATAACTGTGGGAAAAAATAAAAATTAAAAAAAAATATATATGTTTGTGCTATTTTAAACTTCCTAAAGGTAATAGAAGTGGAAAAAACTCACAATGGAGGAGATCTAGGTCCTTCTGATCCAGGTCTTTATGGCAGCATCCTGAGTGTGTTTGAGAAGACAAATCTAGAAAAAAATAAGTGCAGCTGAAGGTCTTGGTCAATCCATTTTTTTTTCCCATTAGATTCTGCTTGGGTTGAAAAGTCCCATTGTAGACAAAAACAGGTCAGGTAGAACAAACTCAAAAATAGTACCTGTATTTCCTCAGACAACCCTAAAGAAGTACTACAGTTTTGGACAGGAAAACTGGGAAAACTACAGGTCTTGACTTGATGATACCTCCTACATCAGAGCACAAAAATTCCTGAGCACAAAATAATGGTTATCTGACTGTTGATATAAACAACAGGTGAGGGACAAAAATAATTTTCTGAGAAGATAAACCCATATGTAGAACCAGTGTGTTTACAGGTTTTTTATTTCTCCCTAATCAGCTTGTAAAAAATAAATAAATAAATAAATATAGTATGAATATTTATAGAATCACAGTATCATTAAGGTTGGAAACGACCATCTGGTCCAACCTACTCCCTACCACCAATGTCACCCACTAAACCATGTCCCTAAGAACAATGATCAACATCTCCTTAAACTCCCTCAAGGATGGTGACTCTACCACCTCCCCGGCCAACCTGTTCCAGTGCCTGACTACTCTTTCTGAGAAGAAATGTCTCCTCGTTTCCAACCTGAAACTCCTCTGGAGCAACTTGAGGCCATTCCTAGTCCTGTCGCTAGTTATCTGTGAGATGAGGCGAACCCCCACCTCCCCACACCTTCCTCTCAGGGAGCTATAGAGAGCAATAAGAGGAGGCTCTTTGAGACTCCTCTTCCCCAGACTAAACAACCCCAGTTCCCTCAGCTGCTCCCCATAGGACTTGTGTTCCAGGCCCTTCACCAGCTTCATAGCCCTTCTCTGGACATGCTCCAGGGCCTCCATGTCCTTCTTGTAGTGAGGGGTCCAAAAGTGAACACAGTACTTGAGGTGCAGCCCCACCAGAGCTGAGTACAGGGGGATGATCACCTCCCTGGTCCTGCTGGCTACGCTATTCCTGATACAAGCCAGGATGCCATTGGCCTTCTTGGCCACCTGGGCACGCTGCCAGCCCATCTTCAGGTGACCATCAACCAACACCACAAGATCCTTTTCCTCTGCACATCTTTCCAGCCACTCTACCCCAGGTCTGTAGCATTGTATAGGGTTGTTGTTGGCAAAGTACAGGACCTGGCACTTAGCCATGTTGAACCTCATTCCACTGGCCTCTGCCCCTCTGCATGGCCGTTCTACCCTCTGGCAGATCAACATTTCCCTCCATCTTGGTGTCATCTGCAAACTTATTGAGGGTGCACTCAATTCCCTCTTCTAAATCATCAATAAAGCCGTTAAAGAGGACCAGCCCCAACACCAACCCCTTGGGAACACCACTGGCAAATGGTTGCCCGTTGGATTTCACTCCATTCATCACTGCTGTCTGGGTCTGTCCATCAAGCCAGTTTTTAACCCAGCTAAGGGTTGCTCAGCAAAAGGTTATAAAATATTACTTATAGCATCAACCTGCATAGAATGAATGACATAAAGTACTATTTAATATTGTGTTTAGCATCCTAAAATACCAAAATTAAGGTTTTCTATGCATCAGAATTCAATCTCCTCATGCAGATGCTTAATTTCAGATTAAATGTTTGTGTTTTTGTTTGTTCATTTTTGTTTGTTTGTTTATCTACTCTCCATGCATAGGATATGCAGCACTCAGTTAATGAGCTTGCATTTAATATTTTCTGTGCACAGGTCAGAGTCTGCTCCAAAGAAAATAGCGTTAATTTTCTCCTTGGTTTTCAATACTTCTTGTCAATATATTATGTGTTCTGGAGAATTTTATATATGTATATGTATATATATATATATATATATATATATATATATAAAGAAAGTTGCTAGTCATTCCTATTTTATAGTTAAGATTTAGATAAGAGAACATTGTCTTTTTTTTTTTTTTTTTTTTGGTTATTAATTTTGTATCTCAAATCTCTTGAATGTAACTTGAAGACAAGCATTCAACATGCTCAGAGTCCAGTTCTGTTGAACCAGACTGTTTCCTTTAGATTTAGAGCTGCTGCTAAGCAGATATGGTATTCATGAACTGTAACAGATATCCCTATCTGTTATCTATCTATCTGTTATCTGCCTATCTGTTATCTATCCCTATCCATATCTAATAATATTCTGTTTAAAAAAATAAATCTAAATGTCACTGGAGGATAACAGATTTTTAATTCTGTTTTCAACAGAAAAGTGTAACATTATCTTCAGGTCTTTTCTGCCCACAGATATGGATTAGTTTAGCACATTTTCACAAAATTAGAACCTGCTGGCAACTGTCTTACATTGGTGGGCAGTTGTAGGAGTAAGTACTAGCGTAAGCTACCAGCCCCATTTACTAAAAATACAGGACTTGCTGTGAAACAGAGAGAATAACATCTCTTCTTTTATTCTCTTTATTATTATTATTGGCCATAGAAAGAAAAGAGAGAAAGAGCGAAAAATTTCAAGAATCTGATCAAAACAAATGGATTTGTGTTTTATCATAATCTTGCCAGACCCTTTCTGAGTAACTCATGCTTTAGACTTGATGCATTATGTGAATTCCAGAGCTGCTCTGGAAGGAAGAAATAGGCTTTTATTTATAAGATTCTAGTCTTTATTGCTTGAAATTGATAAAATTAAACCTTGGTAACTCATACCAGCCTCCTCAACTTGGGACATCTGATCTTTAAGGCCTTAGTTTTAAAAGCAGTTTTCATTGCCTTAATATGCTTTTCCCCAGTGCACAACAATTATTGAGAATGGCTTGACAAAAAAAAAAAAAACAAAACAAAAAAAAACAAACACCAAACAACATATTCCTGTGTTCAGTAAGAATAACATTGTGCCTAATCTTGGTCAACAAAACTATCATATGAATTGAACAGTCTTTGAAGACACATATTTAATTAACAGTAAACAAAAATGTAGGACAAAGTCCCTAATGATCAACAGTATGTGTCAAGTAAATGAAGTAATGTTTGTTGTTGCCCAGACGCAAACTGGAGGGGGAAAAAAAAAAAAAAAAAAGACAGTGCTTTGAAAAATTGTATGAAAGGAGTTGGTTTTAAGTTCTTTTAGCTCTGATGAATACCAGGGTGTTATTAGGCTGTATTTGAATTGTTTAAGTCTTTTGGCTGGCTAAAGTTATAGACTGTTTTTTGTTTTTTGAAAAAATTCCCTCTCATATATGAAAAATTCTTGATCAGTGTAAGAAAAAACAACATAAAGAATATGGAGAAGACCTGATCACCTTTATCTGTTAATTTTTCTATGTTTGTAGTCCACCTAAGCACTGTTTAGCGGAGGGACACCTCATGGTGAGTTTGAGCCTGTGGTTAATTGGACTTTTTTAAAGATACTCTTCTTCATTTGAATTTGTTGTGATATCCTTCAGGTTGAAATGAAGTGTTTTGTTACTAACTAAATTTTGAGCTACATCCAGATTTATGTTCTGTCACATGCTGGTTGTATTGAACTATTTTTGCTGAGTGTTTCTGGGAAAATTTTATACATAAAATTTACTTACTGCATAAGCTTGTCATGATCAAGCTCAACTACAGAAATTAAGACAGACATTTGGGGTAGCAGTCAGAGGTGCTGAATCTGATTCTCTGTTCCTTCAACATCTGCACAATTTATGCACTTGTGCAAAATACCTGCATTGGGTTACAGGTCCAAGTATGGCTGTAAATGCTCTGTGCACAGACACAAAGAAATGGCAGCCTTTACTGATGACTGAGATTACACCAGACAAAAGTACTTGGCCACTTTTAAGACAGACTTTTAGGACTTTGGGTGGGTTAGAAATACTTATCAAAATCTGAATACAGCATGATTGAATATGCTCATAATAGTAGCATAAGAGCAGCTTTCTAGTTTACTTTTTTGGGCCTTGATTTGGACTTCTTGTTTATCTAATTTAGAAACCTGGGAATTAAGTACTTTAAGACAGGCAGGAATGTCCAGACTGCCACTTTTTCTGTGTATTGAAAGCAGAGATTTGAAACCCAAATGAAGCACTTGAATGAGTTTGTTGAAGGGGAGAAGTTTACTTTCAAGTAAGAAAATGTGCAAATGTTATCAGGTAAATAAGTGACACATGAAAAAGGGAAGGAACAGCCTTTCCAAATAGTATGGTGACCTGAAAGAAAACCTTTCTTCAGAAGATGCAAGATCTAACAGTTCTGTGGGACATGCTGGGTATCTAATATGTCCATATGTGTACACTATGCTTTGATCTGAGTGAATCATTTGTACAAATGAGCCGATCAATTTTGCCTGTCCCTCTGTCACAGCTTTCCTGTATTTTCTTCCTGTTAGAAATGATGCAGAACTTTTTCTTCTACATTTCATGTCTCTGGATGCTGTGGCTAATCCAGCCACAGGTCTGTAAGCCTGGAACGGTTATGAAGAGCACAAGAGAAGGGTGGGGAGCAGAATCAAACATTCTAAAATATGAACCTCAGCAAGGAGGAACGGGAACTTATGTCAGGGTCTACTGCCAAAGGGAAATTGATGTAAGTAGTAAATAAAGAGAGCACAGATGTAGGGAGATGCAGTCAAACTACAAGATTTTAATTTTAAAATAGGAGATAATCAAGGACTAAAAAAAGCTAATGATAACATGGGCTAAACACAATGGCAGGATGAGCATTTTAGTAACTATTACATTAATTGCAAGGAGGAAGCTAAACTAACATTAAACAAATCAATAAAAGGTGTATTTAAGTTTCATTCTTAAGTAATCCATAGTCAGAAAACATCCATTATCTGTCCTGAAGGTTAGGCATACATGATGGTGAGAAGATTAGGTCTGTCAAAGTTAAGAGAAGCAAGAAAAATACTAATAATAACATTATCATTGCATGAAGAAGAGATGCTGGATGAATGTGGTTAACCCTGAGAAATGGAAGGAGTGACATGGAAGGTCAGTGCAACCTGGACTTGCACAGTTATTTAATCTAGTGCCTTAGAAATCTTCACAGAATACGTAATTTAAAACACCTCGGAAAAGAGCAGTGTTAAATGAAAAGGAACTGGCTGTATGTCTGTAAACAAATGATGATGACAGGAGAACTTTCTGCTTGAGGGTTTATATGCAAGCGTGGGTGTGTGAAAAGCACTATTTCCAAGTGTCTGTGTTGTGCCAAGCTGAATTTCAGTTCTTTATTAGTGATTGATCCAGAAGATGGAGCAAGTTCTTAACAAGTACTGTACTGACAATACTTCCTCTACACATTTAACTTCCAGTAAGAAATGAATAAACACAAAAAACTATTTGCTAATAGATTTTTGAAAATCAATCTCCTAGCTAAGGATTCAGTAGAACAGTGATTGAGTAATCGAAGCAGAAAATAGGCACCAGGCCTCCAGCAAGAAGAGAGAGAACCTGTTACTTAGGTAACAGGTTGCTGCAAAACTCAGTGGTTAGAAAACAAATGAAGAAAGCCAATAAACCATCCAGAGACTCAACCTTGGCTACTTCACTTAAATATTTGCCCAGGTTTTGTTTTAATGGGGAGGTGCTTACACAAAATTAAATTTCTGAATTGAGATTGCTTTCTTGGTCTCTTTTAGCAACTGTGTGAAAGCTAACAAAAAGGACAGCCAAGAAACAGTGCTGCTTTGGTCACAGAAGATGGAAATGCACTCAAAGATAAGAACTCTTCTGTCTTAAAATTATACAGGTTCTGAGGGCTGAATTTAATGAAATCTGTTGAAAAAGGATTATGTGAAAAATCTGTGAATAAGAACTTCAGATAAAATATGCCAAATAGCTCAGAAGATGCAAGTGGCAGAAATGCCTACCCCTCTGATTTCCACCTGGCTCTAGAGCCTAGGACTGAGGGGACAGATTCTGCTTAGGTCCTTTCATCACTAAATTTGGGAACAGTTGCTGTAAGACAAAAAATTGTCTAGATATTTAAAATGTGATGTGTTGCTAGAGTACTAATCTTTTCATTATCTCATGATGAAGAACTTGGAATAAAAATATTAGAAAACAACCTGTAAATATTAGGGAATATCCTAAAATAGAAACCAAGATGATTACTCAAAAGAAATATATGATAAGAAAATAGTACAAAACAATTGATTGTCTCATTTAACTGTCATCAGAATTCAGTACTTTCAGAATATATTTTCAAGAGAAACATTTCTTGACTAGCTAAAGTCATGGTAAACAGTGGCAAATACATTTAAAGTGTTTTGGAGACATTAATCTTTGGTTTAGCAAATGCTTAATTTGAAACAATGTAAACAAGTTGGATAATGAGATTGAGCCAAATATAATCGGAGGCTATGGGGAGTGTTTATTTTCCTTTCTGTGCATTCAGGGATTTGTATGCAGTAGTTAAGTCCCACAAAGCCAAAGAAGGTGAAGAATGAATCTCTTGTGAAACACATCCCCATGGCCTGAAATGGGAAAAAAAAAAAAAAAAAACATATGAGCAGAGAATGGTTAATTCTGCAACATCCTTTTGCAGTGTTTTTTAAAAGTAAAAGAAAACAAGCCTGTAGCACATTTCTAAAGATGTTCTTCAGTAGCAGAGAAATGCTGACCACATGGAAATTTATGGAAAAATACTGACTTTCATGGACCTGAAGTTCATTGCAGGTCTCCAACACGTCAGCTGCATATTCAAAGCAATTCTCTCACTAGTTCAAAAGCACTAGCTTGAAAACGGCAGAATTCCATACACTTTCTAATTACCTCTTAAGGTTTAATTACCTGCCCTTTAAGGGCAGGATCTCTGTAACACAAAAAGCATAGCAAAGGAATTGAGGCATATGAAAAGTCAAGGCATCGATTGCAGTAAAGGCATCTTCACATCCACTGACATTTATGATTAAGATCCTAAGAAATCTCAGCCAAAAACTGCTTGTAAGCTGCCTACCTGTAATAGTCTCTGCTGCAAACAAATGGTGTGAGGAAATGGTGCAAGTTATTTTTAAAGTTCCAGTTAGCTTAGTCCAAAGGGGAAAGTCTGATCCTTTTAAGTATGCAAGACGAAGGCCAGGGTCAGCCTGCAAATTGCAAAACCTTCAATGTTAGGTTCAGCTTCACAGTCTGAAGCTGAGGGAAAGCCCAGCTGAGACAGGCAGGAGTCTTTGAGTGGAAAAATGTAAAAAGAGCAAAGTGGCAAAGTCAAATCTGCAAATTAGTGTTACACAGCACCTGAACAGTGAGTTCAGGGACCTAGGAAGAAGACAGAAGGGGGCCATCACTGAGGGATAATAAGACTAAAATAGTCATAGAATTTTATCTCCATTTATCTCAGTTTCATGAGGAGAAACACTCAGCAGGGGAAATTTTGCCATGGCATAAATTGTATTTGTTTACACAAGACAAGAGCTTAGTTTAGCTGCTTATTATTTTCTTGTTCACTGTTCAAACCAATTTCCTTCTATCAGTTACCAGAGGGTCTGCTAGAAGAGATACAGATATATGAGGCTGAATAGCGACCATAGAAGGCACATTACAGATAACTTAAATATATACCCAGGACTTAATTACACATGATAAGTCAATTCTGATTGCTTAGTGTGGTGGATGCAGTCATGACCTTGCTTGGTAGCTTGCTGACAGTTAAGGTAATGCAGATTCAGACAAATATCCCACAGTGTTCAGGAATGGTAGTATTAAGCTACTTTCTCATTTCCTGCTGGGTAAGAGCATTTAAAGAGAGGCAGCACACATGATCCAGCACTGCCCACTTCTGATTTCTTTTATGGTTGAGGAGCTCTATGCTGTTTCATTTATTTATTTTATTTTATTTTATTTTATTTTATTTTATTTTATTTTATTTTATTTTATTTTATTTTATTTATTTTATTTTATTTTCAGAGAATAATCTTTGAGAAGGGACTTAGTAGCTTTTCCAGAACTCATTTGAAAGTAAATACAAATGTTTTCTGGTAGAAAATGCAGAAAGAGATGGTAGAGGAAGTGGACTAATAAGAGTCTGAGAGAGCAGCTTGAAAGAAATGTATTATGACATTAGTCAGCTCAGATGTGGCATCAGCCCTTACTAGGGTTCTGAGAAAAGGGTGGGAGGAAGGGTATGTGGAGGATAAAGATTGTGTTTCAAAGCATCCTAAAGAAACTTGGTCTTCCTGCAATCTGTCCAAGAGCCTTAACCTGTCTTCAACATCCACTTTTCACAATTTCATTTCATCTACAAAATATATTGACAGCACTTATGTGTTTATCAAAGTGTCATGACTTGACTCTGACCTCAAATGAATACCTCTTTCATTAATCATCTATAATTATAATCTTAGCCAAAATAGCTCTAAAAGGGAAACATATACTTAACTTACATATCCAGTAATTAAATATTATCCTGGTTTAAAATAAAGTCAATGTCAATTATACATAGTTAATGATACCGTCTCTGTTCAATTCTATCACAAATATCAGCCAATGAATAGGAAATATCTTATGATACCTACATATTTACTCTTAAAAGTATTATTGACTTGATGCTAGTATTGTATTTTATTAAACTAGCATAAGCGTTGTTATCCTGAAACACAGAGTGTTTCAAAGAACTTAATTGTTTGTTACTTGATTGTAATGGATCTACAAGATACCTATATAATTATCAATAGGAAAATAAGCTATGAGTAATTAGCTAATTGCCTTTTCTACCTCTGATTTTAGGATGGATGATACAATCTACATCAGAATAAATACAGTACATGTACTACTGTAATAGAGTGTATAACAGCTACTATATAACAGACAGCTGCTAACTTTGACCTCTGTTATTTAAATTGGTATCTAAAATCCAGAGATATGCAGTATAAATGCAACTGGAAACCTCTACTGCATCTGTTAAACAAACAAAATTATGTGTGATCTATACGCAATTCTGATTAGCACAGAGAAAAATCTCCCACATTGAAGATGCTTTCAGAATTTCTGTCTATTCTCTTGGTACTTTTACCAAGAACCAGCTAAAAATGGTAATGAGGGAGAGAACGCCTGGAGAAAATCATGAGAAAAAATTTAAGAGACCATGAATTAAACAGTACAAACATTCATGTGGCTGGGGAACAGCAGTAATTCATTCTTCCCTTTGTCAACTGTACTGCTTTAAGATCACAGAATCACAGAATGGTTGAGGTTGGAAGACACCTCTGAAAATCCTCTAGTCCAATTTTCCTGCCAAGCAGGGTCACCTAGAGCACATTGCGCAGGATGGCGTCCAGGTGGGTTTTGAATATCTCCAAAGAAGGAGACTTCACAACCTCTCTGGGCAACCTGTTCCAGTGCTCTGTCACTCTCACAGTAAAGAAATGTACTTTCATATTCAGCTGGAAAGCGTCCTTTCTTACTAGATGCACTCAACAAGATTACCTATAGAGCCCAGAGCCAGAAATAATGTTAGACTGCATATTGAAACCCTGAAGGACAGAATTGTGGTCTGCTTGTGAAAAGTAGACCATTTCAGATAGCTAAAACATTCAGGAACAAAGCAAAGCGCATAGCGGGTAACCAGACTTCTGTGATGGAAAAAAGTTGTGAAAAAGAGGGCAATAGTATTAGTATTTGAGCCTTGGCACAGCAAGAGTACACTTGCCTAAGCTGTGGTAGGCTTCTTGAAATTCTTTCCTATGGAAACAGGGTTGTTGTAATGGTAAGTACTGTTGCTGCAAGTCAAATAGAATATGCAACAAGTTTCTACTGAAGAAGTGGAACAAGTGACATATTTGTAATATGCCTTGATTCTGAAGCCAGAGTAGCCAGCCTCCTGAACACCATGTGTCATGGCTGACCCAAGAGCTGCTCAACAACCATGGTGTATGGATCAATGCATCTGCTTTTTTTTTCTGTGTAATTGAAACTCCTGCTGGCATTCATCTTCATTTCCTGATGCATTGCTGCTAGGAACCAATATCATGTTTGTTACCTGTGTAAAACTGATTGTTCATGCACAGAAACAGTTCACATTTGCAACGGACATGCTAGAAAACTCAAAAAGCATCTACGGTATGGTTAAATATACATGAATGTGAGTCTCAGGCAGAAATCTCATTATTCCCAGAATAAATTAAATCAAAAAGTTCAAAAGAGACACAGAAAACAAATACTCTGCATAGTTATACTCTAGTTAAACTCTGAGTTTTTGATACTAGACCTTTCATATAAAAAATGTTTAAGACTTTAGGAATTAGTGCAAAAGGTAGTTCACTTAACTAATCTGCCATGGACTGATTGCATGTTAGCACAAATTCACTTAACTAATCTGCCATAGACTGATTGTATGTTAGCACAAATTGTAGTGGGTTTACGTGGCAAGGTTTTGGTAGCAGGGGGCCATAGGGGTGGTTTCTGTGAGAAAGATCTAGAAGCTGCCCCATGTTTGGGAAGGGCCACATTGTTTTCCAGAGCTGAGCCAATAAGCAATTTTGTTTTGCACCTCTGTGAGAGCATATTTAAGACAGGTAAAAAAAACGCTGCGCCACACAGCAGCTGGGAGAGTGAAAGGAGTGAGAAACAGCCTTGCAGGTGCCAAGGTCAGTGCAGAAGGAGGGGGAGAGGTGCTCTGGATGCTGGAGCAGAAGTCCCCTGTGGCCTGTGGTGAGGACCATGGTGAAGCAGGATGTCCCCCTGCAGCCCATGGAGTACCACGGTGGAGCAGGGTTCCACGCTGCAGCCCGTGGAGGAGACCACGGTGGAGCAGGTGGACCTGCACCGACGGAGGTTGCCGCCTGTGGAAGACCCCTGTTGGAGCAGATTCCGGGCCGGACCTGTAGCCCGTGGAGAGGAGCCCACGCAGGAGCAGGTGACCTGGCAGGAGCTGCTGCCCGTAGGGGAGCAAGGTTGGAGCAGTTTGCTCCTGAAGGATGGACCCCGTGGTACGGACTCATATCTGGAGCAGTTCTGGAAGAGCTGCTGCCTGTGGGAAGCCCACGCCGAATCAGTTCATCAAGGACTGTATCCCGTGGGTGGGACCCCACAGCACAGGGGACGAGAGTGACCAAGAAGGAGCGGCAGAGAAGTGCTGTAGACTGACCACAACCCCCATTCCCCTGTTCCCCTGCACCGCTCGGGGGGAGACGGTGGAAGAGGGTGGATGGGGGGGAAGGTGCTTTTGGTTTCTTTGCTTTGTTTCTCACTTCTCGAGCTTGTTAGTAATGAGCAATAAATCTTACTATCTCCCCATGTCGAGTCTCTTTTGCCCGTTACAATAATTATTGTGTGATTTTCTCGTCCTTATCTCAACCTTTGAGCCCTTTTCACATATTTTCTCCCCATGCCTCTTTGAGGAGGGGGAGTGAGAGAGCGGCTGTGGTGGAGCTCGGCTGCCCACTCGAGCAGAACCATGACAATACAACACTTGTAAAAACACCTCTACTACCATCAACAACAACAAAAATGACTTTGCTCCCCTTGTAACTTCAGTAGGACTAAAATTTCAGCCTTATATTTACATTCCAGATATTCCTTTATTTAATGCCAGTTGAAGATAATTCTTAGTCATATTGATGAGGGGAAATGGTCTCAAGTTGACCCAGAAGAAGTTTAGGCTAGAATTAGGAGATATTTTTAATGAAAGTGTTGTGCGGCGTTGGAATATGTTGCCCACGGAAGTGGTTGAATCATCATCCTTGGAGGTCTTCAAAAGATGTGTAGATTTAGAAATTAGTAGCATGGTTTAATGGTGGACTTTAGTACTATGTTAAAGGTTGGTCTAGATCATCTTAGAGTTCTTTTCCGACTTGAAAAATTCTATGATTCTGATTCAAAACCAAAAATATACAGCTTTGTCTTTAAGTTCCTTTAGCCCAGAAAAAGGCCATTTGGGTCTTCTTTCTTGAACTCAGTTCAGAGAAAGTCTTCGCCCTCACTTCTTGCAAGCTCTTAGAGTTGAGAGGTCTGATGCCTCAAGACCTATCCATGAAAGGTACAGAATATGTTTCTACAATAAATGAATATTCTCTCTCATTACTGATTCCTTACACTGCAGCTCTGGCTATCCTAACAATCATAAAATCATAGAAATATAGAATATCCCAAGTTAGAAGGGACCCACAAAGATCATTGAGTCCAACTCCTGGCCCCACACAGAACCACCCAAAAATCAGACTATGTGTTTGAGAGCATTGTCCAAACACTTCTTGAACTTCAGCAGCTCAGTGCTATGACCACTTCCCCAGGGAGCCTGTCCCAGTGCCCGGCCACCCTCTGGGAGCAGAACCTTTCCCTAACCCCCAGCCTGACCCTCCCCTGTCCCAGCTCCATGCCGTCCCCTCGGGTCCTGTCGCTGTCCCCAGAGAGCAGAGCTCAGTGCCTGCCCCTCCACTCCCCTCGTGAGGGAGCTGCAGGCTGCCATGAGGCCTCCCCTCAGCCTGCTCTGCTCTGGGCTGAACAAAACAAGGGACCTCGGCTCCTCCTTATACATCTTGCCCTCTAGACCTTTTGTCATGTTCACAGCCCTTCTTTGGACACTAAAAGTTTTATGTCCTTTTTATATTGTGTTTCCCCAAACTGCACACAGTACTCAAGGTGAGATCACACCACTGCAGAGCAGAGCAGGACAATCCCTTCCCTCGACTGGCTAGCAATGCCATGCCTGATGCACTCAAGGGTATGAATGGCCCTCCTGGCTGCTGGGGCACACTGGTGGCTCATGTTCAATTGACCAGAACCCTCAGACCCCTTTTTGCAGGGCTGCTATCCAGCCTCTCATCCCCTATTCTGTATGTATAGACAGGGTTGCCCCATCCCACATGATGAATCTGGCATTTGCTTTTGTTAAACTTAAAAAGTATGTTTAAAAAATATTAAATATGTTGAATGGTAGAGTTCTTGACATAATGCTTTGTCTGTGTGTCCTTAACCAGGGTGTTCATTACCACTGTTAGTTGACTGAACTTGTCATATATTTCAGTAGCTGTCATAGAGCTGAAATCATCTGGGACACTGGATGAATACAAAGAGGTTGACATTATGGCAGTACTTATGTTTTTACTTTACAAGGCTAATGAATGAGTAATTATGAAGGAAATTCTAGAGACAAATGAGATTAAAAACTACAAATCTACATTTCATGTACTTGAATCTAGAGCCATGTGATCTTGTGTTGTATTTCTAACTAGATGAGAATAATAATGTAATAAACATGTACAGCTGAAAGTAAATCCTTTCTTATGAATGCACCTATTCCAAGAACATAGAGAATCATTCATAAAATAGAAAAAAAAAAATCATCAGGCCCAAATGTAAACTAATTCAAATTCAAATGTAAACTAATCAGAACATCTTAGTAGATGATTTTGAAACTGTCTATGCCATGGAGACTTTTGTTTTACTTCTGCTATGCAAAGCTGGTAGTGAGACTTATTGTAAGAAATATTAAATAACATAACATACAACATTTTCTAGAATGTTGCATTTTCTTGAAGGAATGTTTGGACTGAAGTTATATGAACTGGCAGAATGCCATCTGTGCATGTTACCTGCAGAACAATTGCAAATTATATTAACAAATCCACAGGAAGATTGCAATTTGTTGACAGTGCAACATTAATTCTCATTTCTCTGCATTTTGATATAGTAACCAGAAATTTAGGAAAAAGCTCCTGATATATATATATATATATATATATATATTATATAATTATATAATATTTAATTATTTTATATAATATAATATATAATATAATATTATATAATTATATAATATATAATATTATGTTATATATAATTATATATATATTGTATATTATAATTATATATAATTATATAATATATATATATAATATAATATATATATATATTATATATATATATATATAATACATACTATATGTAGTATAGTGTTACAATTATAGAAATAGTTTCTGTTAGCTCAGAAAGTGTAAAAGTAGGTGCTGCTTCAGGAATGAATTGACCTTTTTATTATTATTTTTGTCCTTATTTGATAAGTATCTCTCTTTTACTGGAGCATATTAATCACCATTTTTGAATACTATAGTTTTATTAATTTCCTCAAGATTTTTTTTTCTCCTCCCAACTGCTGTTTCCTCCCTTACACCCCTCAAATTGGTAACAATTAAAACCTAAGATAAAAATATTATCACATTTTACAGAAAAGGAAGAGGAAGCAAAGAGAATTCCTTGAAGCCACCTAATATATCAGCAGTAAAAGCAGAACAAAAACCTACTTTCAAATAAATTTCCAGACGACATTTATTCTTCCAGATTATAAGCTTGGTATTTTGATTACACTTGTCAGAGTTAAATGTGTGTGATGTTAAAACACCACCGAAGCACACTCAAATGGAGAAACATGTAAGTTGACTTTGCTGGGAGTTTCACTGCAAAAATGGCCATGGCAGTATAAAGGGTTCTTCCCTGAGGACTCTATGTATAAACTCCTCTTTGCTGGAGGTTTCTGAAACTCCCCTGGAGCAACTTGAGGCCATTCCTTCTAGTCCTGTCGCTAGTTATCTGTGAGATGAGGCCAACGCCCAGCTCCCCACACCTTCCTCTCAGGGAGCTGTAGAGAGCAATAAGAGGAGGCTCTTTGAGACTCCTCTTCCCCAGACTAAACAACCCCAGTTCCCTCAGCTGCTCCCCACAGGACTTGTGTTCCAGGCCCTTCACCAGCTTCGTAGCCCTTCTCTGGACATGCTCCAGTGCCTCCATGTCTGTCTTGTAGTGAGGGGCCCAAAAGTGAACACAGTACTCGAGGTGCAGCCTCACCAGAGCTGAGTACAGGGGGACAATCACCGCCCTGGTCCTGCTGGCTATGCTATTCCTGATACAAGCCAGGATGCTGTTGGCCTCCTTGGCCATCTGGGCACACTGCCAGCTCATGTTCAGGTGAGCATTAACCAACACCCCCAGAGCCTTTTCCTCTGGACAGCTTTCAAGCCAATCTGCCCCAAGCCTGTTAGCGCTGCATGAAGTTGTTGTGGCCAAAGTGCAGGACCTGGCACTTAGCCATGTTGAACCTCATCCCTTTGGCCTCTGCCCATTGACCTAACCTGTCCAGGTCCCTCTGCAGGACCTTCCTACCCTCTGGCAGATCGACAATTCCCCCCCAGCTTGTTGTTGTCTGCAAAGGTACTGTACACTCAATTCCGTCATCCAAATCATCAGTAAAGATATTAAAGAGGATGGGCCCCAAAGCTGATCCCTGAGGAACACCACTGGTTACCAGTCACCAGCTGGATTTAACTGCGTTCACCACTACTCTTTGGTCTCAGCCGTCCAGCCCTTTTTTAACCCAGCAAAGTATATACCTATTTAAGCCATAGGCTGCCAGCTTCTCCAGAAGAATACTGTGGGAGACTGTCAAAGGCCTTGATGAAGTCTAGGTAGACTTCAGCCTTTCAACAGCCTTTATGCAGAAGTCATGATAGCAGAATTGGTTCTCTTGCACAACATTCATCCACTGTATCCCATCTTTCTCTGCTGCCAGGCTTGTTTTCTACATATTTTTCTATGTTTTGTAGCACTTGGAATAGAGATACATAAACAACCTGATTCATTTCATGAACACTTGCTCTGCACCCTAAAACCTGCATGCCAATTGAGTGTGCCCCTGGGATTCACAGGAAAATGCACTAAACCACGTAACTATGGCTGAACTCTCCCTTAGGTTCAAATGTTCACATTCATTTGTTATTTTGGCAAGGTGTACAATTTTGCAATAAGCACAACCAACAGAAACAGACATTCAAAATATGGACATTCTCACAGAGGACGCAACTCCCCAGTGCTTTTCAAAACAAGTTTAAGAGACAATGGCACATAATAAAGGTGAGTTTATCTGAAACAAATAGGAAGTTCTCTTTTAATAGCAAATATTGGAGGGACTACTACCAGCTTCCAGGCACGATAACATACTATATACAAAACAAGGAAGAATTCAAGTACGCAAATGTGGGGTAACACAGAGGAAGATAATATCTCATTAATCATGTTTGGAAGCTGCCGACCACTCAACCTTTGTTGAAAAAAAATACTGTCTACGTTTAGAGATTCCAAATTATGTTTACAAAATTGATGTGACTTTTAAGACCAAGTTAGAGCACCTTCCTTGGATCTGAATTTCAGCCTAAGGTCTCAGACCTGAGAGAAGGTGGATACCTCTTAACTGAAAGGTAATGAGATCGATCTACAGCGGATCAGCATCTCACAGAATTACATCCTTATGTTTAAGCATTGGAGGTTTATTCTTCATCTCCCTGATGAAACAGGATTGATGTCTGAGTAGGCCTGGTGATTGGTGTTTTAAGTACTGAGGCAGAATAGAAAATCAAGTAATGATTCTTTTTCTTCCTGAGTCATGCATAGCTAAGGGACCCAAAAATAGCTGTTAGGTTGTTTCCTGCCACAGTAGCCTCTTCTAGCACAGCTGCACAGTATTCATGGGAAGTACTTGATAAAATCACCATGATATCATTAGCAGCAACTGTGTTTCTATCTTGAAATGCTTATTAGACGAGAAAAAGCAAGAAAACTTAAATTATATTAGAGCTAGATGTGAATATACTTACTTCCTGAAGCTTTTTTACATTTTTGGCTGAAATATATGCAATATGATTACAAGCACTTCTTTTAACTAGATGTTTCTTTTTCCCATCTTTTTTTTTTTTTCTTCATTCTACAGTTGTAGCAGAAACTTTCAAAAGGAAATCTAGTGAACTGCAAAAGATCTGTGAACTGTAGCAGTATCTGTCATTTGCATTAATTATTGGAAGCTTTATTGGAAGCAACATCATACAGAGGAAAGGCAGACAAGTCAGATGCAAAATGAATGACAGAACACCCACAGAAGTTCCATTTTATAGACTCCAAGTGTGTATATCTGATAAAATCAGTAAGATTATTTCTTCAACCAACCAGCCAGGAGCAGAAAAATTATCAGCCCACTTGGTCTGAGAGCCCATTGTCTTTGCCTGCTGCTTCCCTTGGCTTTTCAGCAGAACGTCAGCTGAATTCATTACATAATGTTTGCTGCTATGCTGTTTTAAAAAACATTTTGGCAAAACACACATAATTTGACAGTAAGAACTCTCTGTGAAATCCTACCAGAGCAGTAGCCTCAGAACCTCTTTCTCTAGGTCTGACACCTGACTGATCTGGCTTTTGTCACTTGTGAGCCATCAATGTCATCTAATGACTGTCCAGAACTGTGATGTGATACATTATATATCTGATAAAACTGTCCAGAATTGTGATGTGATACATTATGTATCTGAGAAAACTGTATTTTGTTTGCTATGCTTAAGAATTTCTGTGGTTGATGGAAACTAAAAGCATGTTCTTTTATCTTTTAAGAGCTTTCTCTCATCTAGGACTTGTCTTGAAACAAATGGTATGGAGGAATGCATGGACAGTTAAAGAACCATTCTTCCGAAATACAAAAAGCTTAGGATAATGACATTTTGTCATGAATAGAAAGCTTGTTGCAAAAACATTACATAAGAAATACATGTATATTATAACCTAACCATCACGATGAGTATATACACTGTTTTGGTGTTCCTCTTTAATGGTATGCAGACTCACCATAAAGCCCTTGCTCAGGACACATCTCAGCAGATATTTTTAATATTTACAAAGTTTGAACCAAAGACTGCGTTGAAAGACTAAAAGTACTCCCACCTTCATCTCCAAGTGGCAGCTTATCCCTTGCCTGCAAATGTCTCTGGACATGTAGATGCACAGCAATGAGAGTGCTCAGACTTGGTGGTGACTGGAGTCAGAGGTTAAGAGGCTTCTTTCTGTGGCCCCAGGACAAAGGCTCTTACCTGTATGAAACTCCTGTTTGATCTTCATGGACCAGGGTGAGCTTACTGGAGACATGGAAGTGTGCTATGCAATAAAAAATGAAAAATACAGTGCAAGTTTTCCCTTTTGTCTTTTCCAACAAGACCACTGAGTGCAGCACATGAGGATGCAGGAAACGTGACAGCATATCTGGTGCTGTGACCCAGTAGCCATGGCAACTGCAGTGCAAAGACAGATTACCCCAGTGCTCATTTCCATCGGCAGCAGAACTGCAGTTATTTATGCTGGTCCCTTAGCCACAGAATGAAAAGCTGCATTTCAGTTCTGTGTTGCAGTTTTAGTGGCTGCAAAGTTTAACACAGAACAGATTGATTATAGTACCTTCTATACTGACAAACAGAAGAAAAAGAAATTTCACTGACTGGAACAATTTACTTATCCTTCATTGTAATGCTGACCTGCCAATTCTCATGTGCTGAGGATCAGACCTGCTCTTTCAGCCACCGCTTTTCCATTCCCTACTGAGGCACCTCCAGTTCATGCATCAGCAGTGTGCTGTCATGTGGCCTGATGTGCGAGCCTTGTCTGTTGGGATTTTAGGGACTTGCAGAATCTGCCAAGGTCACCAAATCAGGCATCTATACGGTGGTGAACCATCTTAATCTGTTGCAAATATAACAACTGCCATCTTACATGTATACTACCTGACAAGGTTCTGTTTAGTTTACCTGTCTTCTAGTGTAACTAGAAGTCCCTACAGATTTTTTACAGTTGTTGTGCATCTGAGATCTGTAATTGAGGCAGATTTTAAACGTTAAAAACTCGAGTTTTTAAAACTCAGTTAAAATAAAAACATTCCTGAGATCTTTTGCTAACATTTTTACATTTCACAAGCATAAGCCAAACTTGCAAACATTATAGATTAAGTCAAAGTGAACACCATCTATTGTTTTGTGTAAGACCCATGTCTCTCTCTCTTTTTTTTTCCTTTTCTCTGCATCCAAAGTCCAACCTCAGGATAAGTCAAACAGCATGCCTGAGTAAAAGAAATACTGTGTTTGAAAAGGTCAGGTGAAAAAAGAAAGCTGTTTGACATTAAGGAAGAGAAAATGAGAAAAAAAAATTGTCAAGATCTACAGATACTTCAAAATGACTGCCATTTTGTACCTACCAGGAAACTATTTTCTTAAATCACAAAGTGAAAGGATTTGTATTTAGATCTAAAAATGAGAGGTGAACGCATATTACTAGTTAACTCTCTTTTCCTTATTTCTTTTCCTCTTAGCATAGGTTTCTCCTACTCCTGAATCTTACTTATTAATTTTATAGGATGGCCTAGACTTAGAAAGCACAGAAAACATTTGCTTCCAATGCATGAATTGAACTTGTGAAATAAAAGTTGTATTGCATTTATATTATCTTTAGTTACATGGGCCTTTAGTGAGGAATTGAGAAACAGCATTGTTAACAATGTGTCCATCATTCCAGAATTCACTCATCCAAAACAACTCAGTTTGATACAAACCAGCTGTCTCCTGATGCCATTGTTAATACAAGATGTCTTGTATTTAGTATGCAGTTCTGAAAGTTATTTCTTTTCTTCTGCATACTATAAAATTAGTGTTTAAAGGGAAAAAAAAAACAACTGTTATGAAAACAGAAAAACATACTAAAATAACATTTTTCTACAACTAAATAAGTCAGATTTATTATACTAGCCAACTCACAGACAGCTTGCTAACTGTAGGTTAGCTTTTGTGATGACTTAAGTTATATGAACGATTATGTGCCATCACAATAAGAACATTACAGAAACATTCTATAGTGTAAATTACTAAATAATAACTTTTTGGTGTATTCCATGATACAGCCTTTGTTATGAAAAAAAAAAAATCACTCTTGTGAGTGTTAGCAAGTGCAAAAGAAGCAGTCATTGAAAACATTAATTATCATTAATATCTACTTTTGCAGTATTTTCTTAGATTAGCAGCACTCCTGATTAAAAGAATTAGGTATTTTACTAAACTGGGTCCTTTGTATGTTAGCGTCTTGTGAAAACAGCTAGTTTACAGTAATTATGCACAAAAGAGAGCTTTAAACACACCATGTTCCAACCATGTTAACATGTTGTAAAACAGTGATCAGTAATCAACAGAAATTCCAGCCCCACTAAAACAACAGTCTGTGGACAAAGTATCCAAGAATATTATCAAGACATATCACTGGATTGGCATGTTTGAGGAAGAAAATGTTAGTTGTGTATAGCACTAGACTATTTAATTCTGGCCCATTTCTTTCCCATGCCATCTGCAGAAGTCTCTGAAGGAGCCAAAAAGAAGAGTTCAATGTTAATAATAATAAGCAAAACCTGAGTAATTTTTTTTTTAAAAAAAGGTATCATCTCTGCAACCACATGGTTGCAACCTCTGCAACATCATCTCTGCAACCAATTCCAGCACTATTTCTTAAGCTTTTATCCCTTTTAAAAATGAAAGAAACAGAAAACTATTGTTTATGTAGAGATGCTGTTTAACTTTTTGAGTTTTCATAAAAATAAAATAAGATAACCTAATACTTTGAAGGAGCACACATGAAAACCTAAAAAAATAATCCTGCTTTATCTTGATAAGCTTCCTGTACAGAAATTTTAGGTGTGAGATTGTGTGGAGACTTCAATGCTATGATAAATGCCAATATAACAAAAAGATGTGGAAGATCTTTGTCTTGGGATACATCTAGGAACTGAGCATCATTTAAGTTTTGTAATTTCTAACACAGTATCTGCAGTAAATCCACTTATAAAGTTTAATAGAATTCAGAGTATCTGCTTTCTAAATTCTATAATCAAAAGCTTCTCTGAATATTTGAATCTACTGCTTCAAATATCTATTCAGCTAAGATTTAAAAGGCCACTCCCAAATAAGAACTGCTTTATGGAAAGCTACAGTTCGTGATATTCAAGACTGCATAATGTATTTATACTTTTTGAAAAACAAAATAAACATAATGTGCTCTGTTTTCAGAGGGAAATGGGTTGCTATCCAATATTTTTTTTTGTATGTATTCACCTAAAATCAATAGAGAGAATAAAACTCACACATAAAAAATCCAGCCCGTAACACATTCATGCATGCACACACACAGAGGCTTAAAATGTAAGCACTGAACAAATTCATGATGTTTTCATGCCCACAGTGACAGAAAGAGAAACATGAAGTGTTTTGCACAGGACAGAAGACTCAGATGAGAACAAGCATAACAGAATACGTTATGGTTTTGGAAAAAAGACCTAAAACACCACATCACCACTTAATTCCTCTTTTCATGTTATTGTTAAGTAGTTTTGGATATCTGTCAATGAAATTAAAAACCTGCAATGAAAAAATAAAATTACTTTTCATTTTATGAAAAAAATGAATGTAGTTTCATTTTTCATGAATTACTTTAATTTTATGAAAATAAAACGTCTGATATACACTTTAGTCCGTACTCCTATCTTTATACAAACAATTTGCGTATGTCACAGCTCCTGCAGGTGATTTACTTTAAGCAGCATACACCACACACACAGTAGCGGGTGGCGCAGAGACAGACTGGCTTCTACACCACCTTGGCCACCCCACCCGCCCGCCTTCTTCTCTTTCCTGGTGGCATCCAACCTGTGGCAAACATCCCAAACTGCTTGCCTTCACTGCTCACACCTACGTTTCATCTTCACTGCTTCATCAGGGGGGAACAAAACAAATCTTAAATCGAATACAAAACTGATCATACAGTTTCCTACCTGTTTGGGACCTGTAAGATTGGGCTCATAACTAAGGACTCGGTAGTACAGGATAGGGATATGGGAAAAAAAAAAAAAAAAGAAAAAAGGCCGAGAAAGATGCTTAGAACATCTTGGACAACAGAGACAGGCCTGGGGGCAGATGCAGAAGGCGTGCTGCTTTTTTGGCGAGGTCTCAGACGGCCTCGGTACCACCGCACGTGTCACCACGGCGGCGCGACCGCTCCTCAAAGCCCTGCGAACCAAACCCAAGCCAAGAATGACAGCGTGAGCACGGAGAGCAGAAAACAGCGGCGAGGACCCCGGGGGCTTGACCCTGCCCGGGGCAGGGGCCGCAGCGTCGAAGCCCGGCGCAGGCGGCCGCGGGTCGGTGCCGCGCGCACCGCCGGCCCCCGCCGCACGGCACAGGAGCGCTGCCCGCACGGCCGAGCCTTCCCCGGCAGCCGCTCCGGGGCTCCCTCCCCGCTCTCTACCTCCTCACGCAGCATGGTGGGAGTTGTAGTCCTTTCCCTTCGGCACGCCGGCGGTGGGCGCTGGGGAGCGGTGCGGCGGAGACTACATCTCCCGGAGGGGTGCCGGGGGGAGCGGGACGGAGGGGCGGTGCGGAGGGAGGAGCGGGGACAGCTCCGGTGCTGATCGCGGGGCGGGCTCGCCGGCAGAGCCCGGGCGGGCGGCGGGCGGGAGCGGCAGCGGCAGCGGGGCGAGCTGCGGCCGCGCCCGGCCATGAGGCACGAAGCGCCCGTGCAGGTCGGTGGGGACGGGGGGCGGCGGGCGCAGCGCGGCCGGGAGGGGCGGATAGCGACGGGCAAGGGTCCCCGGGGGGCGTGTGGGGACCCCCGTGGGGACGGGGGAGCCGGCAGCCCGCTGTGGGGCGGGGGGCTCGCTGCGATCCCCGTCCCGCTGCCCCGGGGGGGAAGGAGGGCAGCGGGGCTTCGCACCCCGCCAGTGTCCACGTGTGGGTGTCGGGTCTCGGTGGGGTGAGCACACGGGACCCCGCCGACACCCTTCGTGACCCTCGACGTCGATGGTGGCTCCTCGTGTGGGTGCTGGGTTTTGGGGATGGGGCGTTTTGGGATCCTGTCTGGGAGTGCGGGATGTCGGCAAGGTGTCCCCTCCGCCGCTTTGCTCCAGGAGCAGTTATCCACCTGCACCAGGAGAAGGTGGCTCAGTGTGAGGGCTGGGAGCAGCGAAGAGGTGGCCCCGTTTCAACCATTTGGCATATGGTTAAACATATTGCCCCGTGAGACACAAATCGTGTAGGGGCACTGGTGACACTGCGTGTGTCTTTGGGCAGTTTCTGGGTAGTTGCTTCAAAACAGTTTACACTGCGTGGCCAGCCATGCGCCAGCTATTTCTTAGGGCTCCTTTCATGATGTCTTGCAGGGGCTCTGGGGGCCCCAGGCTACACGCTCGAACACATGACTGTTTTTTAACAGAAGATCAGTCATGTTGCTGGTGGATTGGTAACAATCAATCCCGCTGTTTTTGTACAATGCAAAGAGCACTTTCACAGTCAGCAGTGATTTAAGTTATGAACTGCAGCCCTGTTAGCTAATATTTTTCATGCTGGATATCTGCTCTGGCAGTAATAGAATATCAGCTTGAAGGGAGGATCTGCAAGCTCTTCAATATGCATGCTCAAAAAGACGTCTGAAACCTTAAGTTACGCAGATGTGGCATTGGGTTTCTGTGACTTTGGACAGAGAATGATCATCTCATAAATCTTTTGCAGAGCAATTGCTTGGATGTCACATGCTGAAACCTTTCAACCAAAGCGGTGCACTAGAAATAAGCCACTCTTCAGTAAAAATGTCTTTCAGTTTTCTGGTTGAAGAACAGCAATAATTAGGGTGCTAGGCATTTAAATGCCTAGTTCTGCATGCTCCATGCATGTGTCGGGAATATTTGTTTAGCATTTGCCTTTTATTTACACATGCTTATTGAGATATTAAAGTTATGTTTAGCAGGCATTGGCTTTGGAGAGTCTTTCATAAAAAAAAAAAAAAAGCAGATTTTGCTAGTAAAGGATGAAAAATACAGATTGGTCACTCGCATTTGACATTTGACAGGTATTGAATTCACTGGCACTGTTACATACTTGTGGAAACAAGATGATGGGACATTAAAATAAAATCTGAGGAAAGTAATGTCTAGTTAGAAAAATATCTGTACTTGACATACATCAGAAAACTGCTGCTTGTTTTTTATATCTGATTATCAGTACAAATGGAATTATTGTTTAATGTAATTGAATAAAAGTCAGCAGAAGGCAGAGCCTTAGTATAAAAAGAGACAGCAAAGAGCTTTAAAGACACAAAAACTATAAACTCCACTTTTTCACAACTGGTGACACGGTCAAGCAATGTCTATTTTTTAACATATTGGATCCAAAATTATAATAAAAAATCTGGATTTTTCCAAGACATGAAAATGCAGCCTGGTAGATAAGGTTTGATTTCCTTTTGTAGTTTCTTTTTTTTCTTTTTCTTTTTTTTTTTTTTTCTCATGCTTGCACCATTCCCTGTGTATTTGCATATTTTTCTTATTAAAGATTTGAACAAAACAATATTTTATTTTGGGGTCTTCTTTCTAACCATCTTCTCTTTTTCCCACATTGGGCCGGTATGGTTGGTCCTTGTTCAAATGTGGTTTAGAACTAGCAGAACTAATTGCCTGATTTCTTTCTTATGGCTATCTGATTTCCTATTACATGAAACAAGTGTAGTTGCTTGTTTGTACACAACAGCTTTATGGAACAGTCTGTTCTAGAGCTAACGTCTCTCTGAATTGTAGAGCAGCAGAACAAGTGATCAAGCACATGTCTTTTGATCATGATGAAAACAAGTCAGAGGAATGCGTAAGCATTATTTTTTCCATTTCCATCAATCAATAATTAAAAAGAAAACTAAGAAGTTAAAATTTTTTAAAAGGATAAGAAAAAGGGCCCATACAGTGGCAGTCTTCCTATGCTTATGAATCCTTTGTTTGAATCTCAAGCTCATGCAATTTCTCTGTAGATGAGAGAGGCCAAAAATTACAAAAGACACAGCTTAAACAGTTCTGTCAGAGAGGGAGTTACCCAGTGCAAAAATTCGCTATTGTAAACTGCCAGATATTACTAGATCTGGATCAGAGTTTGTGACTTCTTTTCATTTCTAGTTGTATTTTTAAAGGAAAGTTGTAAATCTGAACAGTACTCATGGTGACGGAGAAGGCTTTGTTTTAAGAGTCAAAAGCAGTGAACTTGATTTATTTAATTATTTTTCTTTCTGTGAAACACAGATGTGTGTATGGTTTCTGTGTGTTCTTTTAATAACTGGTCTGAATTACTTGAAATGTCTGTGTATCTCTCAGCAGTTTCCCCTAGGGTCTTGACGGTAGTTTGAAAAATGAAAATTCAATGGGAAATTCTCTGTTATTCTCCCATCAATTCACTCTCTCCAAGCTTCACTCTTTTTCTGCTTGTACCATGCACATTTTCCAAATCCCTGCACTTTGCAAAAATCAAAAAGTTGGAATGTGGTTTGGATAACCTGTTCTTAGCATTTATTGCAGCATATGGGCATTACTGGTGACAGTTTGTAGAAATTTCCAGAACTCTACAGACTCTCTCTTTCACTTGCTGGGGCAAATAATTTCACAGGTCACTAATGCCATAGAGGTAAGGGAATAGAAGGGAATGGTAAATAATCTGTAAAGACAATATAAGCATTTCTGATGCTTTGCCAAGGAAATAAATGAGAACATTTTCTTCTGATTTTTCTGTATCCGTTTGTCACTGCGTATGGTTATGCCCAGAGAGAAATGGTTTATACCAGATACATTCAAACACGATGGACAAAAGCAACAGCAAGCAAAAAGGGCATTTCCAGATATTTAAGAGGTTAGAAAAATATGATGAAAAAGCCAAACCAGAGGTATTAGATGCAGAATTTATCAAGCCAATTCATCTCTATCACTTAGCAGAATTATTAGATTATTCTTGGTTCAAACTAGAAGTACTGGCCTATACCAAGCCATTGAGTCCGGAGAGCAAGCTTTTTAACCAAACCACCCTTTTGTTAACTGATCAAACTGCATTTGGAGCCAGTAGTCCTCTTCCTGTCACTAACCCTACTTGGAGGTGTACTGTTGAAGCTTACTCCTTTTCAGGTTAGGTATTTTCTAATCTCTATCTCAAAGACACACAGGACCACTTTATATACATTTTGTCTCAATGATCAGTGTCTGCTCCAGGACACATCCATCTGAATAGTTCTCATCCCCAAATGTTTACTCCAGGTTACTATCTAGAGAAACCAGCACACACTTTTTTTTTTTTTTAACATAGATTTCACTCATAGTCTAAGGTCTTCATTCATTTGGTCTTCCCAGTAACCCTTTTCTATATTTTCCTTTTTAAAGTCAGCTTTCATAAACACGTTTGATGACAATTGTTGCTAATGGCATCTCACTAATGCCTTAGACAGGGGCATTAGTATTTCTCTTCTTTTTTTGGCCTGATGCAGCTGCTTTACCGATTTAGAAAATGCACAGTCTCTGTTACATCTCATGGCCCAAAGTGCTGCACTTGATAAGGCTAATGGCAGAGGGCTATAGCCATCTACTCTCCTCATTCTCTTTCTTACTCCCTGGTAAATCACCATTTGTTTTGACTGGAATATCCTGCCTGATGCATCTTCTATTTATTCTTTTCAGAGCTGTACCATTTTGGTGACTTCTTGACGTCCTGTGTTAGATTAACACACCTAGGACTTTATTTCTGTTTTTGCCAGTATTTGAAGTATTTTGAGCGAGTGGGAATTGGAAATATCTTTCTGAAGCAACTCTTTTCTTGAAGATGGTAAACTTAGGTTAAGGAAGGATGGCTGAGTAATGGAAGATGGCTGAGTAATGCCTTAGCTCACCACAAGTACATGTAGATCACCAGAATTCATGTGCTAGAGCTTTGCCAGAACCATTCTTTATGGTACATCTCATTCTGCTGTTCTGGGCAGCTGCCAGCACTGTGGCCACATTCATGCTGATTTGAAGTAAGTAGAGCTTCTCTAAAATGTTTTAGATTCTCATCTCCCTATATATTCTCCCAATATTCCCTAACTTGGAATTTTTTATTATTATGTCACTTATAATAAAGCGTTGCATTTTTAATTACACCTTTCAGATTTAGTACGTTATGCTTACAAATATTTGTGAATATAACCTCATGATACCTTGCAGCAGATAAGCTTCTCCTGATGCTGCCAAGTACATTGGCTGACAAGACGTGCTCTGCAGATGGCTGGCTATCTGTGATTCCAAATAAGTGATCAGTGCTTTGTCCACTGAACTCTGTTAAGACTTATTAATTGGCCAGTTAAAAATTAGATGTTGAGGGTGATCCACAAGGCTTTGCAAGAATTAGGTAGAAAGAAGACATTTTCCCTAGAATTCCCTTTGATCTTTTCCTTTAAGATGTGCCAGTTATTATTATTTTTTAAAAGAAGAAAAAGTAGTTGTGGAAGACACAAAGGAATGAACCTTAGTGTTTTCAATCCCAGCTTTTCTTCTGGCATCCTCTTTTCCAGGGGCAATTAATTCTGCATAGACATCCAGAGTGGAGCACGTATATAAGTTAAAACTGAAGTGATGTGCAGGCCAGGGAGGTCATGGCAAATTGCCCTGCTTAAGTGAAAAAGCTGTTCAAATTAATTCTGTCAAAGGAAAAGGTCCTCTAAGGCCATAAAGAGAAACATAGCCAAGTGTTTCATTATTATCATGAAGGCTTTTTTTTTTTTTTTTTTTTTTTTCTCAGCCCTGCCCTGTTTTAATCTGTTCTTTTGGGCTCAAGGAAGTAGCTGAACATGAGACTTGCAAACTACCTGTGCCTGATAAAGAGAACTCTGCTTGATGATTAAAATTGTCTATGCCAATAAATGATATTAATTTAAGGAGCTGAAAGTTGTGCAATTGTGGTGGTTTTACCCATTTGGACAATCGCTCTCTTACGCCCTCTCCTTATGGAGAAGGGGTAGAAAATACCCTGGAAAGGACTCAAAGTTTGAGGTAAGGACAGGGAGATTGCTCACCAATTACTCTCATGGGCAAAACAGGCTTATAGTAGGGAGATTAATGCATTTTATTGCCTATTGCTACCAGAACAGAGCAGAGAGGAACTAAAAGCAAACCATAAACACCTTTCCCCATCCATCCTTTTTTTACCTGCTCCCCTCCAAGGGGCACAGAGGAACAGAGAATGGGGGCTGCGGTCAGTCCCTGATGCTTCATTTCTTCTGTTCCTTCACAGTCCCTCTCTGACCCTGGTCCCCACGGGGTCCCTCCCACGGGATGCTGTCCTTCCCCAACTGAGCCTGCGGGGGCTGCCCACAGGCAGCAGCTCTTCAAGACCTGCTCCCACATAGCTCCATACCACGGGGTCCATCCATCCCCCAGGAGCAAACTGCTCCAGCACGGGTCCCCCACGGGTGGGCGGCAGCTCCCCCCAGACCCCCTGCTCCTGCGTGGGCTCCTCTCCACGGGCTGCAGCTCCGGCCCGGGGCCTGCTCCTGCGGGGGCTCTCCATGGGCCGCAGCCTCCTCCAGGCCACATCCACCTGCTCCAGCGGGGGCTCCTCCACCCATGGGGGGGCTGCAGCGTGGAGATCTGCTCCATGGGGGACCCATGGGCTGCAGGGGGACAGCCTGCTCCACCAGGGACCTGTCCACAGTCTTTAGGGGAACTGCTGCTGCCTGCCTGCAGCACCTCCTGCCCTCCTGCTGCACTGACCCGGGGGGCTGCAGGGCTGCTTCTCACTCTTCTCTCTCTCCCAGATGCTGTTCCCCAGCAGTATTTCCCACCCCCTCCCCCCTTTCTTAAATCTGTTCTCACGAAGGCGCAACCAGCATCACTTACTGGCTCTGCTCTAGCCATCAGCGGGTCCCTTTTGGAGTCACCTGGAGCTGGCTCTCAACTGATGTGAACAGCTGCTGGGCTCTGCTCACAGGGACCCCCACTACAGCTCCCTGCTGACAATACCCAATACAGTTGTAAGCGGAGAAGCACACAAAGCCATCCCTTTTTTGTTCTTTGTCCATATTCAAGAGGGGGCTTACCTTCTCCCTGGTTTTGGTAAGGATAGCATGTGATAGCTCCTGACTATAAGTTCTCTGACCTTTGTCTTGCGCTTATTGTTCCCCATGGGCTCTTTCTTAGGTCTTTCTTGAGTCCACTAGGAGGTGGCCTGAGGCTGCCTTTGGTGCTAATGTCATGTTGGCTGTAGAGATCTGAGTAGGGACTTATTCTAAAGAAAAATGGTTATGCAATGTGCTAATGGAAATAGCCTCTTCCTCTTTAATTTTACTTAACAAGGACAAATTTTAACTGAAGAGATAACTCACTGTGTTTTACCAAAAGTGTTGCTTCTTTAATATAGCCATTCTATCATTTCAGATGAGAAGTTTGTCAAAATAAAGGTAAGGTTTTTGCTTTCTTGGAAACAGAATATTAGTGAGGTTGGCATGTTTATTTGGCTTCTATCAGTGTATGTACTATTTAATTAACAGGCCTGAGTATGGCAATCCTGCTGCTTGTCTCCAACATTGTTTCCAAAGGAGTAACATAACATCAGCATCAGCTTTTTCACATTTCTTTGCTGAATGCCTACATAGTACACAAATATCTACACAAGTCCTGTCAGGAGTGAACTGACATATTAATACATGGAAATGTCTAGAGTACACTCCATACTTGAAGACAGCAGTTTGCATTTGAGAAGAAGAAGCACTGCAGAGGTATTTACAAAGCCCAAGAAGACGAAGGATCTAGGTTTCCCTTCGAGAAAAATAGAGACTCCTCTAGAGTTTCATTTACAGTGGGTGCCTGATGCAGGTGATGTGAATTGTACTCTAAGAAATCTGTCCATGTGCTTTCTATAAAGTGAATGAGCTTTGGGAATATGATTTTAGGAAGTAATGGCAAAGCATTAGCACCAGTGCTGAGTTTGATGTCTCTTCAGGCCAGTGCAGACACTAGTACTTCTCTACAACTCACCTGTGTTTTGGACACAGGAAAGGAGCACTACAGCTGTTCTCAGGAGACTGCCTCTCTATACTGAAATTAGTCTCTGAATATTTTGAATTATTATCAGTAACTTAGTCCTCTCCTGATTTCCCAGATGGAAGGTAGAGAAACTAGGCCTTTCCCATGCCTTTTGTGTGCCTTCTGCATCTTATAATAGGCAGAAATATTCTTATATCTGAAATAAAATTTGGCTGCATTTCCATGTTCAACTTGCCCATAATTCTGCCTGTGGTACTGTAGATAATGAATCCATAAGTTGAAGGCATAGAAAAGATGTTGCTTTTTATTTTTTAGTAATTTTTAAATAACTTTTAAGAAAAATATCACATGGGTAATGCTCATAAACACATTAATTTAGAGGAGCACTGAATTTCTTTGTGGGGAAGGACTGTGTTTAAAAGCATCAACAAGAAACATCTTCTTACTCAAGAAGGCTACATAATGTACAAGCTTTGGTGGGACTGTTATTAGCATCCAGGTCTCCAGATTCCTCTGCTCACTGAATCATACTGTTTCTGAAGTGTGAGGCATTGAAGTACATAGTGATGAAATATAAGGCACATGAGTCTGGGGCCAGCAAGCTAAAATCTCTCTTTGTAAGCCGTAAGCAAGCTGAAGAAATTACATGGAAGACTTCTTAGGAGATAAAACCAAGAAACAAAATCATTCTTCTTGTTAGAAGTAGTAACTATGGTCTCAGCTACTGCATTACAGAGGGGAGCCAGCAAGGCAGCAGAACAGGCTGTTGGCAAAAGTGTGAAGGCTACACTGGCATCCCCAGCCACTGCACAGTCTTCGATCTGCCAGATTTCATTGACTTCTTGTTGGAAGTCGTATGTAATATCAGTGCTCTGTTCTTTACTACTTTATAGCCTGTTGTGATTAGACTATCTTAAACATATTTTGATTTTCTTTTTCACATGTTCTGGACAAAATATCACCATATAGTTTTAGTATAAGGGAGAGTAGTAAAGGTGAAAAAGATTTTTTTTCTGTCTTTCACTATAGAAAAGGACGAAATATTACTGATGCATACACTTGGAATATTTTGTTTTCTAAAACCTTATTTGTTCCATATCTGTGAAAGAAGAGAATAAATATTAAAGACAATGCAAACACAGGATAGAAACAGGTAGGTACCCAAGAGCACATTTAGTCAAGAATTTTAGTCACAATCAAATAAAAATCAAACATTCAGTACTGCATAATTTATGAAATATAAATCTTATACCAAATTTCCTGTTAAAAGCTTGGTACTTTCATTGTCTCCTTCAGAAATTTTTGTCCCCACTTCTAATATGCCTCTCCAGTAGCCCAAAGAAGCTAGCATACTGTACTATGAGACAGCAGAATTGACTCAGAAAATGTAAGCAGTAATTGAAATGCTGCTGAGAAGGTGGGTTACAGCCCTTATCCTTCTGCAAGGTCCAGGTTCCAGCTGTCCTCTCAGACTGCCCAAATGCGCTCTGCAATATCTGTCTTAGAAAACGTGGATGTGGGCTGCTTTTCCAAAAATCTTTATGGTAGTCTATGCTGTTGGTCTTTCTGTATGAAATCAGTGTGTAAATGTAACACCCTTAGTATTGACAAACTGCAAGAATTTAAAATCCTGCAAGACCTCAAAAGATTTTTCTTAGAAAGTGTATGAAATGAAACACTACCTAGTTCTGAGGTTGTTACTTTTGCCATCTGCTTTTTGAGCTTTCCAAGTAAAATAGTGGTTGAGTTTCCAAGTTAACCTCTGCAACCCTCCTGAAAGCCAAAGGCATACTATTTATAAATGGATCCTGTGATCTTTGAAGTCTCTAAACAAGATAAGCTTGATATTTAGCAGTATTCAGTTTTTGTAATCTGTGTTTATTCAGATGCTTTATATGGATTAGAAGCCTTATTTTAAGGACTTAAATTTGAAAACATTGGCAATTGTCATTTATGATTATCTTGCACCAACATTGCAAATTCCAAAACTGTGTATGATCCGGGAACTGAAAAAAATTAAGACCTTATTTTCAAGGTCTCAATTCATTATATGATGGTATGGTAACTGAAAGCTACTAATAGCAAATGCTATAGGCTATAGGCTATAGGCTATACAGAAGGCTGTAGATATTACAAAACACTGTAGCATATTTACTGTAAAATGAATTGTTCAAGAATTGTATCAGATATGAAACAGATTAAGCTTTTGCTTGTTACTATACCTCCTATATCATAACTCACCAGTGATCTCTGATTTCTTCCTTGTACATATTAAGAAAAGTATCTTTGTCTGTATTTTCACCATTTATTTCATTCATCACATTTTCTGAATGTAGATATTTTTAACCATGTACTCAAGATCTGTCCTAGATTTTTACAAGGATTTTTTTTTTTTTCATTACCAGTCACTGGTGATGTTTACCTTTGATACATCCTCTTTTGCAACTGCAACTATTACCATGATTACAAGAAATAGGTACCCAAGACCACATTTAGTCAAGAACTTAAAGTCGTTACATAGAAATTACTTAAACCTCTGTGAAATTCTTCAGTTCCTATATGTCTGTTACCAAAATTCCAGTAAAATCTAAATGTTTCCAGTTTTATGTGATTCAAGGGACAGTAAATTATTTCTTTTTATTTTGAATTACAGATGGCATCTGCTCAAGATTCCAGATATGGCCAGAAAGATACATCTGACCAGAACTTTGATTACATGTTCAAACTGCTCATCATTGGCAACAGCAGTGTTGGGAAAACCTCGTTTTTGTTCCGATATGCTGATGACTCCTTTACTTCTGCATTTGTAAGCACAGTCGGGATCGATTTCAAAGTAAAAACAGTTTTCAAAAATGAAAAAAGAATTAAGCTACAGATTTGGGTAAGCCAAGGATAATAGTTCTATAAGTTTGATAGATAACATTTAAGCTACTGTGGGTTTCCACTGAATGTCATAACCTGTGTATACATATATGGCAGAATAATGAAAAAGAAATTATTTCCTGCATCATTTTGCTGTCTAGAATATTAGAACATGGACAGATTTTTAAGGTATTCCAAATACAGCAGAGTATGTATTCTGAAATAAATTCCAATAAGAAAATGCACAGGATGACATATATTGATAATCTGTGCAGCCAGGTATAAACTACTCCTTTTCTCCATTAACACCAGTGACAGGACCCGTGGGAACGGGGTTAAGCTGAGGCAGGGGAAATTTAGGCTTGACATCAGGAGGGGGTTCTTCACAGAGAGGGTGGTTGCACACTGGAACAGGCTCTCCAGGGAAGTGGTCACTGCACCGAGCCTGTCTGAATTTAAGAAGAGATTGGACTGTGCACTTAGTCACATGGTCTGAACTTTTGGGTAGACCTGTGCGGTGTCAAGAGTTGGACTTGATGATCCTTAAGGGTCCCTTCCAACTCAGGATATTCTATGATTCTATGATTCTATGACTGTGTAATATATAGTTTATTGAAAGTGATTCATGTTATTACAGATTATTTTGAAGTACCAGTTATGATCTTTTTCCCCAACAAAAGTAAAAATTAATTTAGGAGAAATGATCATGATGCAGAACAGAAGGCATATTTTTTTCTTCTGTCATCAACCTTTGTCATCCTGACCACCTGAAACCTCTTCCTTCTTCTGCTGAGGAAGCAAACGTGGAAGGTGAGAGTATAACAGCTGTGTTGTCCCAAAGTACAAAAACTCATGTCCTTTGCCTGCACCTCATGTATGGTACAAAAATGTCAAACTGGAAGAGTTTTGATGCCAGAGAATAGGTGTTCTTCTTTTCTGCAAACGTTTCTCAACAGGAAAGGATAGCCAAAAAGATCTTTATGCAGCAGCTATATCATATCTCCTCATTCTTGGGTGATGGTGATACCCAGCTAGAGGGATTGACAGCAGAGCTTTTAACAATGTGGGATCTGGAGTTAAAATTTGAGGTTTGTGCCATCTTTCTTGGGTACTTGAAGATTTTGAGCAATGTTTCTTTTTTAAGATAACAGCCTAATTAACTAAGATTTTCTGTGCATGAATACAAGTCATTAAAAAATGTATTTAATGATGGGCAGCCAATAGATCTGGTGAAACATCGGATCAAACAGGACTACATGTAAACTAACCCATTTTAAATGACAGATAAAATTAATTTCTTTTTAATATGGCATAGGTTCCCTGCAATCTCATTTCTTACGAGAAGACTGTGATTAGTAAGGTAAAAACTAAGGTGAATTTCCTAGTTTCCTAGGAAATGTATCTCATTCATGTCATCTCAGGTAGGCTATAGTCCTTGTTATCTCAAATGATTTGTTGTTCTGTGCCCTCTAGGTGTTGGAACTCAGACTCCTTACCTCTCAACTTCTCTACCTTTTTAAGCTCAGATACTTGCTGTTATCAAGAGCATAATAGATAGTGCTGCACAGTAGTTAACTGTGTATCATGTGCATGTTTTCACTGCAATAACATGCTCATTTCATTGTAACACTTTAACGATGGTGATCACATGATAATTCGCATTGACATTACCTTATTATTTTTTGATAATGGAACAATAAAATTGTGTTCACATTATAGTCCTTAAAGGGTTCTTGTTTTAATTACCAAGTAGCCTCTCTGGTAGATTTTATCGTTCATGTGTCTTCTAGCAAAAGCAGCAACATCAGTTTACGATGTTATATTAATGTAATTGCTTTGACACAAGTATATTTCCCATAATGCGTCTTCATGCCAGACTACCAATATGTGCTTGGCTTGAAGCAGTCCACTAATCTAAATGTGTCCAGGGCTATCCGTGGCATAGAGAGGATGTAGCAGCTGTATTCTTGCCAGCTGGAATAAAATTCCAGTTCTAGTCGAATGGACATTTGGATAGTCTTTGTATGGCAGCAACACCATCTGAACTGCTCTGAGAATGTTCTGCATACGGGAGAATTCTTGCCTGAAAAAAACTTTCAAGTGAAATGTGTGAAACAAGTAAAAGGTTTCTGTGTCCACAGGGAGGAGGGAGCAGAGGCTCAGGGTATGGAAAGGACCTTCATGAAGACACCTCTCAGGGCATAGCGTTAAGGGAACAAGACTTCAGATCTTACTTTCATTCTAAAGCTTTTTACTCCAGCCAGCACTGCTTCTTGGTTTTGTGTTTGCTTGTTTGTTTTTATTTTGTTTTGTTTTTACGTTTGTTTTTCCCATTGCAATTTTAATGCCGATTCATAAAAGCCTTGTGATTGCCAAATAAATTGAAATTACAACAGCTCACTATTGCTGTTCACACTTTTTAGATGGAATATTAAGTATTAGAATATTATGTTGCAGTTACACTTTCTAGAATAAATCTATTGACTGTTGCACCCCTGGGTCCTTAAATAAAATCGGTTAAATATCTCAGCAATCTATTCCAGTGCACAAAATCTGAAATAGAGAACTATCACCCCATTTTGTAAGTTGTATCAATAGCTATATCATTCTTACTATACAATATCTGTATATGTAACACCTCTCTATATTAAACTTTATTATTTTTCTTTGATTTTGCAAATAATTTTCTAAAATGAATTGTTGTGCAATATCCATTTCCATTTCAAACTGCATTTGTAAAAAAACATTTATATTACATAAATATAAAAATAAATGAAGGTGAGCATGATTTAATGTTAATTCTGAATAGAAACATGAATGAGCTAATAATGTTTCCTTCAGAATCACTGGCAAAGTATTTAGTGACATAATGTGATAAACAACGTTCAATAAATGTGAAATAAAACATTCTGAAAAAAATATCACATTTGAATAGTCAGAAGAAACTCAAAATGAAGTGCAAGTTTAAATCATATTCTGAAGGATGAGATCAGAGCTGAAATATTTTGCCAGATACTATGGTGAGGAAATACACTCAGTGCTGCTGTTCTGCTATCTTTGTGTGGCAGTAAAATGCAGAAATGTATAAATCGTGATGCAGTTAAAGTCACTAAAATTCCCTATCTAGAGACACAGATGATCCATTGTGTTTTCAGTTACAATTTTACACGTTCTCTATTTGGGTAGACATTTAAACTTCATGTTTCACATGCATTTCAGCACTATCTTTTGTGTGCATTCTTTTGGAGCTTGGAGTATCAATTTTCTCAGAATAAGATTCTAATATGCTTTTTAGTGAAAGGTAAAAGTTTGTTTGACAGCATGGACACTCAAGGAAACAGAGTAATTATTCCTTAATAATTTTACTGTTCTATTATTACAGATGAAATAGCAAGGGTTAACAGGTTGAGGTAGGTGCTGTCTTACATAATGAGATGCCCTGTGGGTTATTTCTTTGTTTGAGACTTTTTCTTGCTTTGAGGCAATAGTGCCCTATTCTTGGATTCAAAGAACCTGAATTGAATTGTCTTCTTTTATTTTTAAAGTCAGGGAGGATGTGGCTCTCTCTAGTACTTATCTTTATTGCTTTGTGGTATGGTCAGAGAGAGCCTGCTGGGAGCTCTGTAAGGTTTTTGCCTTCTAAACCAAATACTTTCTTTCCATGATATTTCTTACTTGAACTGGGAGAGGTTTTAGAGTTAAAGTGTTGTATTCATTAGTGATAGCACATTACTTATTACTGTCATAAGCTGGCCCTGAAATTTTGTTTCACAGCAAGTTATAAATGTGCGCACGCTGATATGAACATTACAAAGACAGAATATTAACAGGATTGGTACACTGTTAAGGAGAGAAATCCATAAAAGATGCATTTTACCTAAAAAGGGATTGATTTCTCAACAGAAACAGTAAGAAATTTTCCACAAGAATTTTGTTTGTGTGTACTACATATGTGCATAGAGTAAAAGTCCATAAGAGAACTCTAGGATGTTTTACAGTGTCAAGTAATAAACAGTAATATATTTTTTTCCACTTGGTTTCAACTACTAATATGAAAGAGATGGACTGGAAGGCTGTAAGATTCTTTCTTTTCAAACTTTTAGCTTTCAATTTGTGTTGAATGGAAAAGGCAAGTCAATACCTATACTTACAAACATACACTATGAAGAAAATGAATGGAAGCTCAAGAGCTGCACATTGGAAAATAAATAAATAAATAAATGAAAATTTAGAAAGTTTAACCTTATAAATCTATCACTGCATTTACTGTACAATTTACCACACAACTCTGATGCCCTAAAGATTTACATTACTTTTTTAAACACTATAGACTGTTTAATAAAAATAACAGAATGCACAAGGTTATAGAGATTTATAGCGGTAAATTTGGGCAATATAATTTTTCAAAATAAAATATTTGAATAGGAACAAAAAGGTTTATTCTTAGAAAATAGAAAATAATGAAGACAGATCACTCCATTTATTTAACTGACAATGCATCCATGCCACATCTTTAATTGCTGTTTAAAATTTACTTGGGCGGAACTGTCAGTGATTTCTAACTGACTTGAGTATAAATTTTGTTTGAGGAATCAAGCATCAAGTTTTCCTTCTTTAAGCTGTTTATTTTACTTTCTAACTACATTCATACAGAAGTGTTTGTATAGTTTGATCTGACTGCAGCAGTTCAGTGCAAATATCAAACAAGAACACTTCATTACTTTTTGCTGCTTAGACGGCTTTTCCTGGGGACTAGATACAATGATCACATAAATAAAAGATATCCTCCTACAGAAGTTGGTATGAAAGCTGCTTGTGCCAGCATACCCTTCCTAGAATTGTATATGACAGTTTCATTAGATATCCCATATGTTTCTGCCTTCATGTATATTGTCACATCAATTCTATAAATTGCCATAGGTCTTAGGGACTAGGGAGGACCTAGGGACTAGGGACTAGGTGAGGACTAGATTTTATAACCTGAATGAGGAAATCCAACTTCATCATTCAATAATTAAAACTCTAGTAGTTCAAAAAAAAAAAAAAAAAAAAAAAAATAAAGCAACTTTTTTTTTTTTTTTTTTTTTTTTTTATCATAACAAGCTACCTGGCAGTGCTCTGGCAATGAAAAGAGGTTCAGTTAAAATGAGAATAATATATTTTGTGTGTCAGAGGGTCTGTGGAAACAGGAGTATGAATGAAAATTGCCTTGATATTGGAGTACTTCAGGGGAATCCTATGCTAACTTGCAAGTGTGGAGGCAGTGCAATATTCCAGAAATATCCTTGTAACGTTGACTAAGGCTACAGTGTCAGTGCAACAGTCACCGAATTCATTGGTTCAGATGAAAGGTGTTGAAAGTTGAAGATACAAAAGTCTATTATGGAGTTGAGAATAGGGTGTGGAAATAGAGGATAGTGAATGTAACAAATGTCTCATCACAGGAATTTCCAGAGCCTGATTTTTTTTCTCATCTGACTATTTTTAATTGTTCTGACAACCCCACCACAGTTTATTTCATGATTCCATTCCCAGGTGTTGGTGACAGTTTTGCTGCTGCTTAAAATACACAGCTTTTTTATATAAGGATAGTAAAACTATATTGAAAATGAGATTTTTGTCCTCTCAGAACAAAAATTAAATGTGTATCCAGTCATATACCAGGCAGCAAGTGATTTGACGACAGCAATATAGAAGGCTGATAACTGCAGGGGGTTGGGATTTCTCTGGATTCATCTGTACTAGTAAATTAAACATACTGAGATTGTCCTTTGTCACTGAGTCCAGCTGGCATGGAATAGCTTTTGTTCACACATTTAAACTCTTTATGTCCGTGAAAGAGGATGGCTTCATCCAGACTTTATCTTGGGAATGGTCTCTGGCCTTGTCTAACTTCTGAGCCTTGCCCAGGAACTGTTTGGCAGAGTGCTAGCAAACCTGGGCCAAAATCATGGCAGAAAACATGCTGACAGTTTCACGGTATAGACAAGTTCCATAGCCTAGCAATGCTCCCTGGCACAAGCTAATTTGCTGCTTGAGGTGTAGGCTGAAAAGGGCAGCAGCTCTAGCCAGCCTTCAGTTAGTCTGACCTGTCTGCAGGGATAAGTGATACAAAGTGCTCACAAATGCTAGTCTGTTAGAGGGCTCCCAAGGAACTATTCCTGGGCAAAGGCGGTTAATCAGTAGCATGGCTGTGATGGCAGAAGGCAAACTCTTTCTGGGCCTTCCCTGTTAGCTGAAAGAAGCAGAAATGCAGAACAGTTTTTGTCATGGTTTAAGCTGCCTGCTGACAACTGAATGTTATGCAAGCTGTGGTTGGATATTGTTATCCTAAAATATTCCCCTTCTCCTCCTTCGTTTACTTCTCTCTTTTCTAGATTATACGTATCTTTGAAGAGCCATGAAAACTATTTAACTGAAAGTTTCATAGTAGAATCCTTTCTTCCTTCCTTCCTTCCTTCCTTCCTTCCTTCCTTCCTTCCTTCCTTCCTTCCTTCCTTCCTTCCTTCCTTCCTTCCTTCCTTCCTTCCTTCCTTCCTTCCTTCCTTCCTTCCTTCCTTTTCCTTTTCCTTTTCCTTTTCCTTTTTCATGCTGCTGTATTGTTTCATTCAGTGCTTCCTATGTCTCCATCAAGAACGCTTCAATTTCTGTGCAAGTCATATTTGGTACACTTTATTTCTCTGAAGTATTGTTATTCATTAATAATTATTTTTCCATTTGTTGTTGTTGTAGTAGTGGTTTTTAAACACCTGGGGTTTTCAGCAATAGATGCTAAGGATTTATACAGCCAAGGAAAGCTGTGTACAGTTACAGTACAGACAGAACCCATGTGTACAGGTCTCAGTAAGAAGTTCATCCTTACATAGTTTGGGAACCTCAGTTACATCTAAAAGTTTTATGTTTTCATTAATTCAAGGATTTTTAATGTTCTCTTTACTTTTCCATATTTATTCTGTATTTTTATTGTACCTGTTCTGTTTATGTTAAAGCTATGCCCGAGGATCCAAGTCAGATTAGGTTTAGATTGTTTTAGGTAAATAACCAAGAAAAAACAAACAAACAAACAAACAAACAACAACAAAAAAATCTCAAATAGCTTACAGGCAGCCAGTCAAGTGGGAATGAGCTGGGAATGGGAAATAGCGAAAGCAGATATTTGTCAGGAAAAACAAACAAACAAACACAAACAAAAACAAAACAATACAAAACAAAAAAACTGCTTACCTAAAAGCAGACAAGAGAGCTTGACTTCTCTAAACTTAGCAGATGCGAGTAATTTATATAATTTATATATAACTTTATTTAATTTATAATTTAAAAATATTTATAGTTTAAGATCATCACAGCAAAAGCAAATACAAGCAGAGATTGAAAAGATACCGTCTGTGGTGCTATTTAAAGTTTGACTACAATTGCTCGCTCATATGATGAGATAATGTGAGAGAAAGGAACTAAGAGTCTGAGTGAGAATGGGGCCAAGAGTTTATCAAAGAGGGCACCATAAATGTAGTAAAAATTCAGAAAGTTACAGATAGTAAATATGATAGCTTGTATTAGTTCCTTGCAAAAGTGGTAACAGATGTGACACTGCAGTCCTTCACTGCAATAAAGACAGTAAAATACAAAACTGAACTCTGTAAGACTTTGTCCAAGAAATGGTGCTTTGGGACCTATTCTGGGTGTAAAATATAGACACACGACATAAAATCTACATCTTGTAAAACTACTTGAATTATTTCTTGTATAGAGCCAGTCCAATATCCAGTGCCAGAGAAGGTCTTGGTAAAGTAAAAGGCATACTTAGTTCAGATGGGCTTCAAAGACCACAGTATGTGAGACTGACCACATTTGTCAGCAATGACATGTTAAAAACTGATGTGTTTTTATTTAAAATGTACCACATTGGTTATTCAGATACCTGTGGGTTACTTTTTCTTTTTTCTTTTTTTTCCTTGCTGTAAAAAACACATATCTTGAAGGTTTCAAAGAGATTGGAAGGTTTTAAAAACAGATCAGAAAAAGGATTGTCCTATCCCTATTCAGATACCCTGGGTTTCATGGGTTGTGGCTTTCACAGCTAAAACTGCTATTTTGTTGTGACTTTTAAATATCCTTAATATTTTTGTTACAACAGCAGGGTCAGTTAATGGATTGAAAGATGTATTCTTAACCTTACAGCTAAGATACCTGATACAATATATATCGTATCAAGGCATGTAAATCCCCTGGGTTGCTTGAATGCTACATGAAGTCATAATGTTGTTGTTACTGTTAAGCTATAAACAAGGTGGTTATTTTTTATTTGTTTTCAGCTCCTCCCTTCCTGCTGCTTCTACTCCTAGTCTGTGAATCCCTCTGCATAGGTAAATGTGTACTGAGACTTCTGATTGCCTTTGAGTTGGACCAGATGTTTTTCTGTTTCCCAATGAAAGTTGTGCTGCTAAGGAATCAGGTGGCTCTGGGAGTGGCAACCATGTTCAGAGCCCCTCAGCCTCAGGCCTGTGATTTAGATCCATGTCAGAAAATATCTGTTTCTGTCAGATTAATGTTTCCTTGATCTATATGAGATGAGCTCAGCCGTCTTAGATTGGTTTCTAATTAAAGTGTCCATTTTGCTTCTCCTAACTACTAAAACTACCTGCAATTCTGGCACTATTAACATTTTTGCATATTCTTAACATGCTTTGATACCCAAACTCTTTTAGATTCAAAACTGTTTCTTAGCCATATGCTTAACACTACCAATGTCAAAATATCTGAGCCACAGATACTTGGAGAAATGCTGTGTGTGCTTGCCCCTAGCCAACTGTTTTTGGCCACTGGCAGGTTACAGGGATAGAGAGGCCTGTTGACTGATTCAATGCACTTGCTCTTATATTCACCAAAGAGGCTGCAAATTCATGGCTTCAGAGGAGGAAACAAGGTAAATGTCAATCCTGTAACTAGCATTAAATTTCACTATTTTACCCAATATTGCAATGATTTTTGAAAAGCCTTATGTTAGTAAAATGTTTCTAAAAATATTTTACTCTTTTATAGAGGTCTGTGCTTTAGAAAAACCCTCTATTGCCTACTTCAACAATTTTGCTGCATAGCTCTGCTTGCAGCAGAGAAATCAGTTCTCTATGACCATCTTGGTGCTATATAAATACCATAGCTGGACTTTAAATAATCTCTGACAAAGGCTCCTGTTATCATGAGAAGGATATATCTGTCTTCAAAGATTAATTGGAAAGAGAAGGTGGTGTTAAGCGTAATTAAAATTCTAAGTAAGGCTCATCTCACTGTTTAAGTGGAAATTTCCATGGGGAAACTGAGCTAGTTCGAGACATGTCCTGGAACACCTTGCTGTAGTGTGTCTTATGCAGATTTTTTCATAGGACTCCAGGGAAATGCATCCTACCATCGTGTACTCCAACAAATTGTTGTACTGCCAGACTTAAAATAATTGCAGCTATCCCTAACCCGTGAGCAGGCAGTTATGGTAACATTTATTTCAGTTTCTTTTGCCTTCCACATCATGACCTGAAAGTCCCCAGCCTTTCCTGCACAGAGAACTTTATACCAGTGGAGGAACTGTCATGAAGCAGCACTTATACATGTTCAAGCATCATAGAGATGCTACACTAGCTTCTTAAAAACTAGTAATGAGAATGGGAAAAAAGAGCATGAATGAATACCTGAATGGCAAGATTTTTGATTTTGCTTGAAGTGAAGAGTCAGGATGGAAAGGAAAAGGGGATGGAAAGAGTTTACTGTGATAAGGGACTGAAGCAAGAACAATAATCTCAGGCTAACATTGAAGAAAAAAAAAAAAAAAAAAAAAGCTATTTTAATTGTTCAAGCTAAATAAAATCCAGAGAAATATGGCAGTATACTTTCAACTATGAGATGGAAGTTATCAAGGTTATCATTACATGAAACAAGAATAAATCTGTTTCTAAAAAGTAATTAATGTTGACAGGATTTCTTAAAGTGAAATCAACTGTGCTGCCAACTTCTGTGAACCATTTTAATGATACATTTAGGACATCTGTACAGCTGCAGTGAATCTACAGAGAAAAGGGAAGCCTATACACGCTCTTCACTGCATTTTAATAAGATTCATGTTGTAGATTATAGCAAAGTGTTGTACTCTTGCTGTGCAGTTGTCTCTTTGAAATCAGAAGACCAAAGCCTTGGATGGGAGCCATAATGTAAATACCATGAAAAGGGGAGCATAGAAACAGTATTTAAAGCTCACTTTTGCCTTCTCCTGCTGCTCAATGCAAGCTGTTTCCCTGTAATGTGTTAGATTAGCTCGAAGTCATTCTGAAATTATTGTGGGTGGACAGGGGCACAAGTGACTGAGGATGGAAGGGGGGTCACATGAAAGCAACTCATTTTTATTTAACACTGCCCAATTTGCATTATATTCTGGAAGTAACCTTAAATGCATGTTATAAGAAGCCAGAACCATATGGGCCTCTGTTCCACTTCAGAATAATGTTTGTAGTACATAACACATTAGGGATAATGCACACAGTTTTTACACGTGAAATGATGATATCAAGCAAAACAGGATCCCTAGAGGATTTCACTCTGTATTTACATTATTTCTCCAGCATGTCAGCTAAGACAAATCAGTTAGGATATTGCTTATCTTTGTTTCTGGTAGAAAAGCTGCTTTTTCCACTCTTGTTTCTTTTCATTGTTGTAGAGAGCTAATCTCCTTCAATCTTTTGTGAATAAATATATTGTTCTTCTGTAATCATCTAGCTTTTCTTTTGGTTTAACCCAGATTGCTTTATTACTTAGTGCTCATAAACAAATTATTTCCACAGTTTTTAGCTGTTACAACTTTTGTTTATTTATTAAGTACAGTTTGAAAAATACAGAATTCTGCCTCAGTTCAGTCACAAACTCAGATGGAAGTTGTCAATGGTGCAATATAAAAAGCCTGTTTGCTCTAAAATTTGGATAGTGCCTAGGTATAAAGAGTTCTTACTTTCCTTCCCTTCCCATCAGGTTATTATTTAGGTGTATTTATACAACTATATACAAAGGAATTTAGGTCTGTCACAGGAAATGCGTGGCTCATTTCTGACAGTGAGAATATATGGTAAATATTTGGTCCATGTAGATTGGATACTATTGATTTTGGTTATTAATGTTATTTGGAAATAAAGCCAACCCTGAAGAAAGGAAAATCAAGTAATTTCTTATAAAGGTTTCTGTTTTTCCTTCTGAGATGGTTTAATCTGTCAGAGGGGCTAGAAAGTCCAACATATATTCAACTTAATGAATCATTCTGGGATGAGGTGAGCTAAAAAAGCGTAGAAGTATAATGTTTTATAATTCTCTATTTGTCTATAATTACTGGTATGACTGGTATGAAGTTATATGTATGATATGACTAGTGTTTCCAGATTTCAGTATATATGGTCACACATGAGATAGCTTCACGTGCACTAACTGTGAACTTGAAGTGCCAGCGAGTGAAATGTGGCAGCATCCCAGATAACTGGATGCAAATGTGAGATTTTTATGTGGTATGAACAAAAGAAATAAAGGAAATTTCCTGAAACAATGGAAGATTGTTAATGAAAAGAGAGGTGGTTAAGGAGCTGATGACAAGTTGTCTTGAAAGGAGAGGTCATCAGACTTGGAATGTGTTGTGGAAAGTTTTAAGGACTGATGTGGTTGGTAATCTTAATACTCAGTAGGTATATGCTGGTAAAACTTGTTAACGATAGGAAGTTGAGAAGTGTTACCATTATGAAGGGGATCAAAATATCATACAGAAAATACTAATGACTTCCAAGTGTGTAGTAGTAGAAATTAGATTTATTTTAGCAATAGTAGATTGTGCACTTTGGGAACAATAATAAGAAATTATTTTATAAACTAGAAATTATTCGGTTAGCAGCCACTGAAGAAAGGCACAATCTGGGTACACTAGGAAGAGAAAGAATTCCTATCAACCATCTGTGTCATGTCCAATGAAAAACAGTTAATTTGGCATTTGTATGTGCCTGGTGAAGTTTTTTCCAGTGGAAACAAAACTAAACCATTATCTTCTGCACTGGAGATACTTCATAAGGAAAGAGTGACTGGAAGAGGTGCAGAAAAACAATATTAGAGTGAGTAGAGAAACAAAAGGAAATAGGAGGAAACTAAAAGTGTGGCATTTTTTACTCTAGAAAACTAAAGTAAAAACAATGCTTTGTTTTTTAAATAGATTCTTTTTCCCAATAAATATAATTAATTTTGGCATGAAAACCTAATTCTCCTCTGAGAAACAGCTTGGACAGGAAGAACGTGTAGGCAGGCTTATTATTTACATGACATCAAGGTCCTGTAAGAAGAAATCTGTAACAAATGAACTGGTTATGCACTGATGGGTTATATAAAAGGCAGATTCATTCATGAATTGCCTTAGAAAATATGTGTGGATTTGGGCTGACAAAGGGCACGTGCACTGTTCTCAGTGCTCTTAATTGCTCCCTCCCCAAACGTGCAGGGGAAAATAATGCTTGTATGATATTTTGGAGATGAGAGTGGTCTTACTTTTGGTACCTCAAGGACTCAAGTATTTGTCTTGCTTCATGTCCATAAGCCTGTGCTTATTTAGGCTAAATTCCTGTTGGAAAGTCCATCCATGCAGGTGCCAAGAATGCTGTATCCACAGCACTCTGCTTCAGGCAGTTTTCATGAAATGGGGGGGTGGGGGAGGAGGAGGTTGGAATAGTGTCATTAGCTGGCAGCATGCAATAAAAGGGAGCTGCTGGCAGAGTCATAAGAGTCATAAGAGAAGCGTGACTCAAGGGCAATCAAAGGGAAATCGTTTTGGTCATTGGATAATGATGAATCTGTCAGACAAAGAAACTCTGTGTGTGGACATGCCTGTTTGTAATTTTGCTCTGAGTATAGCGTCTATCAAGGCAGAAAGACATTAAAAGGATCGTATAATGGCAACAAGGTTATAGCTGCTTTGTCTGGGAAGTGCAAAGTCTGAGAAAACCAGTATTGGGCTAATTAGAGGGGAAGAAAGAAAAAAAGTGATGTGATTGAAGCATATATGAGGATTCCCGTGAAAATGAATGCCAGACCTGAAGCAAGAGAGTAATTAACAGCCTGAAGGATAAAAAGATCTTATGGAAAAGTCAGTCCAGGACAAATGCCTCTACCCTGAAGATAATGAATGACAATATGATCGAACAGGAATAGGAGTCTCAAAACCTAAATGTAAGAAACAATGATAGAAAATTACATTTGTATGTAGCACACTCAATTGGACATCAACTCCGGGGGTTAAACCTGTATATGTTTAGAGCTGAAATCATGATCATTTTTCACTGTATTTGAAAGACTGAGTCTGCCTACAGAAATGTCCTGTTGTAAACCTGCCATTATAAGGCCTGGTAGATAGGAAAGCAACGAACCTGTGGTTTTAAAAGGGTAGAAGAAAACCTGGAATTTCCTTATTCATTCTATCAGTCCCATACATGTACATAAGCAGTAGAAGTCCTTGCTAAAGGACAGTGAACTGAAGAAAGAGTACGAAAGTTAAGAGAAGTCTGGCAAATTCATAGAAGAGATTTTCATTCAGAGTACTTAAAGAGATATAAACTGTAGCTAGCTCAGGTAATCATGGAGCATGTGATTAGAAGCAGGGAGGATGTTCTTTTTAAGAACTGTCTAACTTCTTTTTAGAACTATAATGTATGTCTACCTTGCTGTTATACTTTTCCCTAAGCATGTACTCATCAACACCATCACAGAGCATACCAACACCTTTGCTCTGACCCAGCAAAGTTGATCTTACATAAATGGTTATTTAACTGCAAATCAAATATATATATATTTTTTTGCCTTTTTTAAGGCAAAAGCTTCCCTTCTTTTTATAGAGCTTTATTTCCTAGCTAGAAAAATTGCAAGAAAATTCAGTCACAGTCATTTTAATATTCAGGTCTCTGTCACACACAGATGAGACTCGATACTTTGAAAATATTATGACCTAAGGAAATAATAATGTTCTCTACATGTCCCTTGCAAAAGAGTTTACTGAGAGCAGTCATGTAGTAGTAGAAGAGTAATCCCAGAAGAGGCTGGAGGTGCAGAACTGCAGTCCTGTTTCATCATGGTGGAGGATTCAGGGATAGAAACTGGGTAAATTACAGGAAACCTTGTGGTAATATTGGTGAATGAGAAATATGAGAATATTGTAATATTCTTATTTTGAAAGGGTTGCAAAAAGGCTAATATTGATATAATTATGTAGTTCCTGATAGATGATATATAAGCTTTCTTTTAATATATTATATTGGCTTTTTAATCCTCAAATACTCCCTTATGAATTCCATTAGAATTCCTAGGCCTCAATTCAGTGGTTCTTAACTATTCATATTTGGGCCCATGTTGTCCTACAGGGCAGCATAACATAGTCTGTGTAATGACTGCAGATTAAAAAATAAAATACATTCTTACGCATGCAAGCATGGAGACAAAATGTGGAAAAATTGGTTGTTTGCATTATTATCCCAACTTGTATTAGGTTAGAAATAAAAGTTCCTCTGGGGCGTATCTGAAAAATGCATTGAATAGCCCAGACTTAGAAAGCTCTCTGCAGATCTGGGAATGCTGCTATCTCCTACTGAATTTGCAATAACCATTCTCTCCTGAGCTCTTACTTCCTTTTCTCTTCTTCCTTTGTAAATACTGTGAAGGTCACTCTGACCACAGTTTACCCCCTGGGAATACATTCTTTGGTATTTTCCATTTTATGTTGCCATCTAGGAAGTGAGATAGAATTGTGACATTCTTTCTCATTGCATATAAAAGAATGAGTAATAATGGATAAAAGCACAGCATAGCTGATCGAGGGAAGTGGTTGTCCCACTCTACACTGTACTGGTACAGCCTCACCTGGAGCACTGTGTGCAGATTTGAGCAACACAATACAAAAAGGACATAAAACTATTAGAGAGTGTCCAAAGGAGGGCTACAAACATGGCAAAGGGTCTACAGGGCGAGATGTATGTGGAGTGGCCAAGGTCACTGTTTGTTCAGCCCAGAGCAGAAGAGGCTGAGGGGAGGCCTCTCTCTCTCTCTCCCTCTCTTTCTCTCTCTCTCTTCAATAGTACAGTGAAAACATAAAAGCATTCAGTGGGTTTGCCTAAATTAAAGCCCAGATAAACACTGTTTGGTGCAAAAGTAATTTTTGTCACCCTATATGCAGAAATTCTTTGGAATGGAAATTGGACCATTCTTCAGAATTCACTTCCTACAGCTGTTTCATTCTGATTACATAGAAGGGAGCCTGTGCTAATGTTTTGCCCAAATATAAATCTCAACAGACCGAAATACATGTCTGGCATTTGTGGGAGCTTGAGTTTTCAGGAAGTAGCACTCATTTTTTAATATGGCTGTTTCTTTTGGAAGTATGTAGTTAAATCCAGAGGCATGGGTCATAGACACAAGGTTATCTTGTTTAGTATATTTATAAACATGGCCTATGCAAAATAAAATTTCAATGCTAGACATCTGCTTTCTCTTAGTAGTTTAAAAAAATGGGAAGCACAACCCCCATAAAATGTTCATTAGGTACATATTCCTTTAATTTATCATATTAAATACAACTCTAAACCTAAGTAATACAGTTCTGTTTTTGTTTGTTTGTTTGCTGTTTGTTTTCTTCTGAGCACATATAGATTTTATGAGTGGCATCTGAACAAGAGTTTGAAATATTGTTGAATGATTCATAGTTTGTTTTTTTTTTGTTTGCTTGTTTTTTTAATCATATATCACTTTGAATAATAGAACAAACCATTCTTTATGGCAAACTCATAGAGATTTTTTTTTTTTTCAGAAAAGTATTCAGTGGCAACTTCTTGTTTTCTCTCTTATGGAATTGTGAGTAATTGTTATAATTAGGGATAGGTTAGTGATGGTCCACCAGAGTGGAAAAGACAAGTTAACAAGCATAATAGGCTGGAGATCAAGGTTTTATATTGGAAAATGGGTGAGGGAGATGAAACAGAGAAGTCAGAATCAGAAGCTGGTGTTTCTCCTGGTGTTTGTGGCAGTGAGCAGAATTCAGTGATTCATAACCATAGCTTAGGGAAAAAAAAAAAAAATTCATAGTGGTGAGTTCTACTCATCAATCCATTTTCTTTCTGATTTGTTTATATTTGTCAGAGAATTATGTGTAATGCCTGCTGCCATTCTTTTTACTGTTAATCATCTGGAGTGTAATTCAATCGTCTCTCATATTCTTTTGCATTAGAAATCTTAAAAAGTATTTTTTTTTCCTAAAAACAGTCATTTTCATTCTATGCAAGCCAGGATTTTTAGTATACGTGTATATCTTAAGTACTTTCATATGTCTTTTGAAAATGATTTCTGGGGTTCTTCAAAGAGGAGAGTTATAACATGTTTTTGTGATTTGGCCTCCATGCCAGTAAGCTGCCCACCTGAACAAAAATAACTCTCTTGCCTCTACCATCCACTAGAATGTGTTTAAAAGAAACTGTGCTCTTTGTATTTTACATCATTCTGCAGATGGAAACTTCCAGAATTTAAATGACTTGCAATTGAAAACCCTTATTTTCAGTTTTAGATCTCAGTTCTGCAGCTTTTCCCGATCATTTGAACAGGTTATTCGGGCAAATAAAGACTGAAAGACTGGGTTCACATTACATACCCCTTAAAGGTTTGCATCTGCAATTACTCAGCTTCAAATTTTACCATCAACTTGTCTCATTTAAGTCATGGCTAAATGTATTTCTATGGAGTAACAATTAATTCCTGGTGGCAGCTGCCTGTTCTCAAATCACATTCTGTACCCATGTGCCTGCAATGCATGCAGTTAATGATGACAGAGGACATGGAAATGTTATTACAGTCCTACCACTTAGAGACCCTTATTAATTACATTCAGGGCTACCTGTGATCAGTTACAGTGTCTACTTAGCATGATCTGTACAGAATTGTGACTGTATGGAGAAAAATAATAAGGAAGAATTAATTTTGAGAAAGTGTCTACTTTTTATGCTGTCAAGGACAAGAAGGCATTCATCATAAACAGGAAAAAAATATCATATTGAGATATTATTTCTTAGTTGTCTAATTTATAAGTCTTGTCTCCTGGTGGAATATCTGAAATCTAAATGTTAGGTTTTAAATGAATGAATATATTAATTTCTTCTTATTACTAATCCTAAAACCAAACAAATAACAAAAAAAAAATCACTGTTCTGTGAGGTATGTTAATGCTCTTTGGGTTTACTACGGAACGTTTGAGAAAGGAAGGAGGAGGAATAGCATTAACTGAGGTATGCACTTAGACGCTGGGGAAACCTACTGCTTTTCACAGCAGACTGTCACATCTTTGGGACATGTTAGACTTGTTTGTACACACATCACCTGTTCATGTGGAGAAGGGCAAAGGTGGGACTTCACTTCAAGAGAACTATTAGCATGAAAAAAGAGGTAGAGAATGGCTGCTAGGTAGGATGGAATAAGTGAAAGCGGAAGCCATATTCAAGAGCAGAAGTAGGTAGGCTATGGCATTTTCTTGCCCTCTTAAAATATGCTCAGGCATTCTAACTTTAAATTGCCTCCTCTCTCATTACTATTTCTTTCCATTGCATAAGAGATATTTTTCAGCACTGAGCAGATGTGAAAAATGGAATCACCATGTCTACTCTTATAACAAATATCACTTATCCTCCTGAAATATCTGTGTAGTTGCTGGGAACAAGCATTTGTAAATAAGGTAAATAGTGGTATCTGCCCTGCTATTTTGGCAAAGTAAGTGAAGCACAAAAGATTCTCACAATAGGTCCAGTATTACAGAGCAAAACTGTCATTCCTCAGCTTTCCACTTGCTCTTTGACATTGTTTCCTCCCATTTCCATTAATTTCTCAGAACATCTGTGAAATAATCAGCATATGGCCTTCCTGTGTGATTGCTAATGAGCTTATTAAAAGCTACAGCACAAAATTATGGTTGCATGTGACTTTGCCTTACTTTACACCCAGCTTTTAATTACCTGAAAACACTTTATGAAATACTGCAAGTTAATAACTTTACAATGAGAAAAAAACTCTCTAATGTTATTGGAAATTGAATTCAGTTTGTGGGGGGTACTAAGTTTGGCAGAGAAGTTTGTTAGCTTGTACTTAAAGCAATGTTTCTCTCCAGGCTGCTGCTACAGAGAACATGTATGACAATCCTAATGATGAAATAATGGATACTGTAGATGTAAAGTGTATCTAAGCTGTGTAGAGATCTTATGCTAGCTCTTTACATAGTGTTAAATATCAGTCTTAATCCTAAAATAACAGTTTGGTATCAGAAGAATGTAAGACTATTTAAGGAATTTAAAAAAAATCTAGATTCTTAAAATTCTAGAATTTCTAAATTCCTAACGATTTCTGTTTTTGTGCTAAAAACAAAAACAAAAACAAAAACAAAAAAAAACACAGATTTTCATGTCTGAAAAATACTTCAGAAAAAGAGCAACTAGGAAACAGGAAAACATTATGTTTAAGAAATTTAAGAATTACTGCTTAGGAAAGCATAACACCTCTGTGCAGGTGTTATGCTTTTTTTTCATGTGTTTCTTTCTTTTCTGCTTTTCAAGACTTCACAGTGAATGAAATGATTTAGTGTGTCTTGTTCATTTTAAGCTAAATACGATGTCTGTTCCTCACCTTTTTATTTTTGCAGGTCAAACTGCACAATGGTATGAATTCAGTGGAGTTAACAGCACTAATCATTCCCCTTGGATGGTTTCTGGGAGGGGCTGATCTGATTCAGTCTGCTTCATTTTCACTAATTTGCTGATTAGGTTCCTCCTCCTGTCATTGTTCTGATCTTCATTGGGCCTCTATGTTTGCAGTGGTTAGATTTTAGATGGGTAACCTAACACAGGTAAAAGGTTGCAACAATTAATTTCAAAATTACATAAGCATTTAAAGCACGTCTTCCTTCTTTCTTCAGTTTTATTATAAAGCCTCTCTGTCGCTAGGATATGGAGTGATGGTTTGTGTGAACTGTGAGTGACAGGTACCTTTCTGTGTGTGTTGCCTTCAGCAAGGCAGCAACTGAAACAAGCGTAGTGTGCAGACACTTCAGTGGTGCCTCAGGACATCTTTATGGAGCCCTTGAGCTTGGGACAGCAATGTGCAGAGATCAGTATGAACCTGCTGACAGGAAACAGTTATTTCTATCACCTGATATAAACAAATGTCCCTTCTGTATGAGGAAGATAAGAGACACTTACTGACAGTTCCAAAGGCATCACAGATCCCTTATAAACTTTCAGGACAGTTGGTGCAGCAATAGTATCACTGCTTATTCCATCAAACTAATTTAAGCTTATAAGTTCTTGGGAAACAAACAAACAAAAAAGTCGTAGTGATGTTACTGCCAAAGCATATCAGTCTGGACAAGTGGATTAATTATCCATTCGTTATCCACACAGAGCTATAAATGGTTTGGGGCTACAACCCAATTATTATAAAATCTCTCCAGTGTTGCTCTTTTTAGATTATTTCAAATCATTTTAGCTGCAGCTTCATTAGATACATATATTTTTCTTGGTGTTTCCAAATTCTTTCATCAGCTGTGCAAGTGTGAGGCACATCTGGACTGTCTTGTTATTTTATGCAACACGCATTTTTACAGCAGTACACAAGATGACCAGCTGAGATAAGTCTGTGTTATTCCTTTGGCTTCTGTGGAGATACCCTGACCTATATGAGCACAGGATCTAGTCCAGTACCAATTAACAAATTAGCTAGTGTTCTTTAACATCATCTTCCTTCTTCCTCATTGTTATTCAAAAAAAAAAAAAAAAAAAAGTGAACAGTAATGTTGACACCTCTCTGTAATGGTTCAGTGTGTATTATTTATGTAGATAGCAGCTTCAAACTCAGGTAGACTTTCTGAAGAGCCAATTTAGTTTAAACATAATTATTACAGCTGAGAAAAAGGCATCCAATTGTCATTAAAAGAACAAATTGATCAACAGTTCAAATTATATTAACAAAACAAGGACAATGTAAATTTTTAATGTTAATATGTTACTGAAAGATCTCACATCTTCCATGCATTTAAATCATTGTGCATGGTGGGGCAGTTTAGCCCTTGTTTCTGCCTTCAATGATTGGGTTAAGTGCAGCTGACAGTGTTAGATTTGGTGTGCTTGCAACCTAGAAACCACAAGGATGAAGATCCTAAACACAATTACTGATGTGATTATTGTGGTGATTAGGAATATATTATTACCATGGAGAAATTGTTTTGCAGTGTAGCACAGGTTCTGCCTCACGAGTACATTAATACTGACAGTAAAGTGTGTCTTTGTCTTGTCTGTGTCCTGACACTGCTTATAGAACTGGATTCAGTAAAATTCATTCCTGTTAGGCTGTCTTAGGCAAACCTCAGATAATTCTGTCATTTGCTGGAACCTGAGTGACTCATTCAAAGTTGTGTGGTTTGTTTCCATGTTGGTAAACATCTGGACTTCAGTTTTGCCCATTGATACAGGGATGCAGCTCTTTTGATCAGCGAGGGGTGTTGCCCACAAAAGGGCAATCATTCTTAATGAAAGCATACGACCAAGGATTAAAGTTTCTATACTTTTTTATTTCCTTCTTTTCTTTCTTTTGGCTTGCCTTTCCAAGGTGTTGTTGTCTCATATAACCACATAAATTTGACATAACAAAACACTGTATTATCCTTTTTCCACATCAGGAAAATAAAGTGCTTCTCCAATTTGTCTTTGAACTGTATCTGGTTTCAACAGAATAAGAGAAATTCAGGATTGTAATTGTGACACCTATCCCTGTTCTTTATCTCTTTTACATGGAAACACCTTTGAAACTTCAGTTTTCTGCTTCAAAATCTGAGAGTAGGCAGAAATAAGAGCTGTACAGTAAATCATTAAAGGCAAGAAATACCTATTGAAGAGCATTTGATGGGAATTGCATTGCTTTGTTGAAGCCAAAATCCTCTGATTAAATTTCTAGTGGGGTTCTGTATAGAATTTCTGCCCATAGTCAGGAAGTAGTATAGTACAAAATAATTTGTAGATACCTGTGTCTGTCACATCCCAAGTCAGTGTTCTCACTACCATTGGTATGACTGTTCTGAAGTGTTTGTTCCTTTATCTTGTTTTGATTTCCCCCCACACACACACACACACAAATATTTTAAGTGTTTTGATTTTATTGGGATGTCCTCAGGGAGTTTTTTAAGTAACCCATCTTTCTTGATGGAGAAAAATTGTATATTTTTCTTATGGCTTCCCTTTGAAATTTGCTAATTTCCTGACAAATTTTTATTGACACTTAAAAGGAGTAAAAAGTGAGTCAAATTTCAGGTTTGACTCTCCTTGCAACTTGAGCTAATCTAATTGTATTGTCTTGTGACTGTGCAGGATAATTAGACTAGGTCTAATTAGCTCTGGTTGAGCTTCAATAAGACCTTTAAAAATGTATATTATTTGCATACGTTTTCATGTATTGCATTGTGAAATTAAAGGTTATTTTAGCAACATGAATTACTGGTGTGATTTGGAGTTTTCTTAAAAGCAATTAGTGGCTAGAAGACATTTCATTTTTCTGGATTCTTTTGTATTATGTGAATATTCCGAGATGAGTCAGCACTGATTTGACATGAAATTGCAGATCGTAATAATAGTAAGCCTGACTTTCCTGGAAGGATTCTTCATTAAGAAAAAACTAACCATTATTTATTTCAGAAGCACCAGTTATCAGACTAAAACCTTATGGATATTCCAATGTTGTTATACCAAAAAAGAAAAAAATAAATAAATCAGTCATTGTTGGCAGCATCCAAACTACTGGAGTTGTGATTTAGCAGGTACTTTAATTTCGGGCATTTCAGAACTGAAATGATATCTGAATTAATTTACAAGCTTGGAAAAGAAGAATATGCATAAATAATAGCAATGTTACCATGCTGTCAACTGAAAAAAAAAAAAAAAGAAAAAAAAAAAAGCTTAAAGTCTATACTGGAAATGTTGAGTTTTTTGTGTTTTTTTTTTTTTTTTTTTTTTTCCAGTCTTTTCCTATAGTTGTCCTGGTTTCAGTCAGGACAGAGTTAATTTTCTTCCTAAATTCTGGTGGAGTTTCAGATTTGAAGTACATTATTTGCACTTAAAGGAAAGTGCTACCAGAAAGTGGTGGGCTTTTTTTTTCCCTTTTTTTTTTTTTTTTCTTCTCTTTTCTCTGTTGACTAAGCATCTCCAAAATTATTAAGTATTTAAGCACATCTGCTAACTTTTAAGGCTCAACACCTTCAGTCTATCATGGGAACAGAAATTATGAACCTGTAAATTCTTCTGAGAACAGCCTTCCTTCAAAGAAATATGGAGCAAAGATGTCTTAAATTGATGAATATTAGTTTTTCTAAGAAGGGCAACGGATGATGAATATTGTGGACTGAGACAGATTGAACTTCTAACTAGAAAGCAGTATGGCCAGTACGGCCAAGTGGGAGTGAGTCCAAGAAAAAATAATGTGGAGATGAAAATAAAAGTCTAAATGATTTAGAAGAGCTAGAGAAGAGGACAGCTGAAGGTTTTTCTGTCTTCTCCATGTGCTTTATATGAAACAAAGAAAGCAAAATCAAGGAACAGTGGATGAACCTCATCCAATGTAGTTTACCTTTTTGTGGTCAGGAAAGTCCTGGGGATTCAAGTAGAACTGAATTCCAGAATTCAAGTGTCTTAACAGCTAAAATCAGTACAACCTGTTGGTTAACCCTAATTACAGTGTACACAATGTGCATGTATACACACGCATACTGTATGGTCTTCAGTAAGATACATTTTACACAGAGATTCACCCTTGTTGCCACTGGCACATTTTAAAAATTTTTGTAACTTTTTGGACTGCATTAGCAGGAGCACACACCTCTACTCAGCACCTATTAAACTGCATCTGCAATACTCTGTTAAGGCCAACCCTGCCCTCCTCAGGTTCCCCAACATACAAGAACGTTGTCAATATACCTGAGCACGTTTGGCAGAGGTCACTAAGATGCCCAAGGTGTTGGAGCTTGAGACCTGTGAGAAGACACAAAGTCCTGTGCTTGCTCAGCTTGGAGGAGGGAATGTTTCGGCTGCATCTCACAGCAGCCTTTCCATACCTGTGGCAAGGTTTTAAGAAAAAGTGTTTTGCATCATGAGGAGAGTCAAGCAGTGAAAGAGGTTGCCCAGAGAGCTTTTACAGTCTCATTTTTGGACATTTTCAAGATCCAAATAGATAGAGGTCTGGTCTGATCTTACAGCCTTGGGCTGGAGGCTAGGCTAAATTACTCAAAGTCCCTTCTGATGTGAAGTATTCTGTGACCCTAGAATTAGCCACAATAGACAACTGCATAATCAATCAGTCTACAGCTATAATTTACTGCAAAATAGTTGTTGCAGTGGGATTTAAATTCCTGTGGAGCTTAGACTTTTGGAATAAATTTGTGTAAAAGTGGAAGTGGAATGCCTCACAATCTCCTTTTCTCTGACTATAAAATATAAAATTTTAATATTGTAGTTCTATTGGTGGAGGGTGGAAGTTATTATTTATTACCATGCTCTCAGCTAACATCAATATCGCAGCAATACCCTTGGGATAAAGAATAGGTATGCCAGAAAATCAGCCATTTGAGTTGTTGTGAGCATGGATAGGAGCTCTGCTATGGTATTTTACTGCTACAGGATACTGATGTTACTATGACATAATGGGGAAAAGGCACTGAGGATATGCCTATACAGTCAGGTTAAGAGGCTCAGTGTATTTACACTGGCATAGCATTGTAGAACTATCACAATTCTGTGTCCATCCCTGTAGACATGTTCTTCAAAACAGATTGAAATTGGTATGTGAGGACAGGTGAGCCCTATTTCTTTTAAAGCCTGATGGGTCTAATCAAGTTTGGCCTGATATGGCACACAGTAAGGATGAAATTTTTCTCTCCACAACATCTGTGGAATGTGGACACTGGAAATGATCCTTATGAATCCTTCTGGGACATGTAAATGAGGAGCACTATATGTCAACTAATTGTTACAGTAAAATAAAATCAGTATTATCAATATACGCTTCATCAGTTAATTTAAAATGCAGTAAAACACTAACTTTACAACAGATAAGCAAAATAAAGTCAATAGAATCTACAAAATAAAATCAATACTATCAATGTGAACCAATCAGTTTATTTATACGGTAGTAAAACACTAGTACTGTTTTCTGGCTGGATGATATGAGAGCCTATTATAAAGGGAGAAACATCTGTAGTATGTGGTGAATATTTGCAGCTGTTTTGCCTATGTGAGCTGGGGGCTAGTAGGAACATTTTTGTGCATCTTCATCTTAAAAACAAAAGCATCTTCAGAAAAGTAGGGGATTGTGCTTTGAGCACAGGAAATTTAGGAGCCAAGGACTTGGCTGTAAGAGTACATAATTAATAGCTACCATTTGAACTGTGACCCAGTTCTGATATAGAGTATTGAGGGAATCCTTCCACTCACTAGTATTTGAGGTTCCTAACTGGTAGGTTTATGAGTTTGCTGCCAAGCTACCCACTGAATCATGATGCATATGTCCCATATGGACAGTACAGCATCAAGGAATACAGTCTATAAAGTCCACTTAATTACAGTTTTTTTTCCTGAAAAAAAAAAAGAGAAGCCTCTACTGCATGCTGCTGTATTGAAGAGGTGGACTCCACTGACTGTTCTTGTCTAAATCCCATCCTTTCCTTTTGAGAAGAACGTACAACCCAAAAGGCATCTGCAGTTTTTGGAGGAAGAACAGCTGAGTGAGGGAGCATGTGGCAGGCTGTGAGCAGAGAGGAGGAAGGGAAAGTGGCATGTGATAGGAAAGCATTAATAAGAAGAGTGGAAAGAATTCTTAGGAGCTAAAGTTTATTGTCAAAATTGGTAAGGTACAGAGGCAAGTGCGTGTATGCTGCATGTTACACAGAGGCACTTAACTCCTCCCAGCAACAAATCTATTTAAAATCTTATTTAATAACATATTTATTTAGGTCCCCTCTCAGACTACCATTCTATTCATTCTGAAGCCACTAGGATTTCATTACATTAACAAAATCTGCCTAATGTAAGCAATATCAGCGGTGAAATAAGGCATAATTGTTCACAAGTCAGGAAGTCTGGTTCCGTTTCCAATTTTGTCACTTTTGAGAAGCAACTGTCCTCCTGCTCTTTTGCCCTGTATATACAGACACTTTCTTTTGGAAGTATCTTTAGGTTCAGTTTTTGATGCAGTGGGTGGATCTTCAACTAAACTGAGATGACTTCTCCTTACAGAGCTCTTTTTTTTCCAGAAGGACACTTTTTGTTGTTTTTGTTTTGTTTTATTTTGTATTAATATTTAATACTGGGAAATTGTAAGTGTAGGAGAACAACAGTTCATTCTCTAGTCAAAGTGAAATATTGATGATATTTTGTAATTCTCTTGATCTTCTGTCCGGGAGGTAAATTATTTAATTCAGCTAGAGGTGTTTTGGTCGATTTTGTCAAAAATTGAGGTAGAAGTTTATTTGCTTCTAGTCTGTTTTCCCAAATTAAACAATTCCATAATGTGAGGCAAAACATCTAATGCATATGTCTAAAACATCCTAATGCATATTCCTTCATATTTAATAATATATGGGGCATCATGGCTATTCTGAGCAATAGCTGTTACATAGAATCTTTGGGGACACTATGCCACTCATCCCCTATCCTCTCCAGCATTTGTTTCTCTTTCCATCACCTAATACAAGTGTGGGACCTGGAATAAATTTTCTCTTCTTCATTTAAATGAAGACTTCACACATCTTTGTTAAATGAATTTCACACATTTCAGAAACTTGTGAGCTTGTGTGGCAAGAACAATCATCAGTTTTATTGTAAAACCTAATTCCTATTTACAGTAAGCCCCCAAAACTCAAAAAATCTGTGATTCAGCAGCAGTGCAAGTTTTATAAGTGTGCAGGCTTATTTATACAGGGAATGATTAAACTGTCTGCCTAATGTCTCTAGCTGCCAAATACTGCTTCTTTGGTAACACTGTTTCTTTTTTGTCCCCGCATTTTTTTCTTTGTCTGAAGACTTATTTCAGGTAGTTGTACTTTTAAAGATACTCTTGTTGTGTACTGTACAGGCTTGTGTACCTAAAAATACAGTTGTTTAACCTTTCCAACTATACATATTTTTGCATATAAAATGTTTGGCAAAATAATCCTCATGTGTCAGAAAGCTGTTCTGAGGCAGTATGCACAGAGCAAGCATCAAGCAGAACAATCAGATAAAATTATATTCTAAATCTCTGATTGTATAAATGTCCCAGAAATGAAGGGCATTTTTTTCTAATTCTTGAAAACAATTAATATTAACACTGAAAGGCTTGTTTTGTATTGATGATGCCTGGATGGTTGGTTACAAGGGATTCTTTGAATAAAAATCTGCCACTTAGTTCCCTTATTTTTTCCACTATATATGTTTGTTTGTTTGTTTTTGCATTATCATTATTTCAATATAGATATAGTATTTTTTGCTTTTATGAAACTTTTGCTATAACCAAGGCAACATTATTCCTCTTGGTTCATCTATAGTGGTCAGTGTTGATTTGGAGGTATTTCTTGCAGATAACCATTGTGAAAAGAGGTTATTTGGAGTGCAAAAAATGAATCCCCAGTATTATTCCATTTCTTCAGATACTGATTGTTATTGTTCTTGGGAACAATGCAGAACAGTGCTACCTTTCAAAGATATACTTTGCATCTGGTTTTCTGACCCAGAAATATATTCTTCACAAACCCTGTTCATAAATAAGTGGAAAGCATTCTTGATCCATGGTGAAATTGATGCTCTTAATTCACTATGAGTGGAAACATGCTGTAGGCTACACTAAATCTCTTTTCTTGACCAATGCTGTCTGCTTTTCAGACACCTCAGGTATGCTCTCAGTGACCTCCACTCTGTTTGGCAAGCATCATTCCATCAGGCATCACTGCTGAAAAATCAGCTTTTGTAGGTCTATAACAGCAAAGTGTATTTGAGTTCTTAAATAACTGTTGGCATGGTTCTGGCGAGTGCTCATGCTTGAAATCAATAGGTCTATCTACAGCTTATCTCCCCAAGCTTATTCTTCTTTTGTTCCATTTTGTTTGATTATTTATATATTTATATGTTTTTGACGTGATGATAAAGTGCTGTCTTTCCAAAATGGTTACTTTAAAATGTGGGCATTCCTGGAGACACGGGCAACTGCAAGCTTATGTTTGAGTATGCTTTGCTCACACATATGCATATGATATTTCACCATTTTCATAGCAATGATGTTTTTTGTTTTGTTTTGTTTTCCCCAAGGAAAAAATAATTTGAGGACATTAGTGAAAGATGTAAAAGGAGAATAGAAGCAATTGCATTCCAATCTGATTCAATTTAACTTGATTGTGAGTAACAATTCTCAGATATGCTCCTCAGTAATTAACAGCTATGGAAAGTCCTAATCTTTTAATTAATATATGTGTATATTGCAGAGTTGAATGCTGGCTCTGCATGTGCAGATGGCCATGTCCACTGCTATTCTTTATTTTCAGTGGAAAAACACTGAATAACACTATTGGAATATAAATGTCTCTGTGGAAAATGAACTTACAGAAAATAGTTGCCTATTCTGGGAGAGAGGAAGGTAAAATAAATTATTCGTGTCCTGTGAGTGGCTGAGATGAATGGGAAGCAGCATATCCTGAAACTTTTTCTGATGTCTGAGAATGAAGGTCTCAGAGGTCAATTGACTTTTTGGTTAGCCTTAGTTTGCAAAGCTGAAAAACTGATGATAGCTGAGGTTTGGATTTCCTAACACTTACTAGTATTCCAACATTTCTTGTCCTTCTGATTTTTCTTGATAATGATTTCTGCTTTGATGATTTACCACTGTCCCTTGCCACGTGACAGCAAAGCAGTTCTCTGCAACAAATGTGAAGGTGTATAGTTTGCCTTACGAAAGAAGACTCCAGGAGAGATTCTTTCATCCTGTGTTTATAATCAATTTAGGTTTCTTGTCTATAGAGCATATAAAGGAATATGACTTCAACCAGTTAAAAAATGAAAGAAAAAAAGATTAAATTTTAGCAATGCACTATTCAGTGTCGATTAGAAGAAATATATTGGGCATCCAGGATTCATTTTTTTGTATGACTTGCCACCTTATTTCTTCAGCATAATTAGTAGGCAGATTTTTTTTTCCTAAGGAATTATTTTAAAATTGTATATAAGTCTATTAACCTCAGGTCTTTTGGAACCAAGTTAATTGAAAAGACTGTAAACTACACTATTGACATGGCTCCAACACCTGACCGGTGGTTGTATTCATCATGATTTCCAGCTTCTTACAGGCCTACAGGACAGGAACAATGAGAATACCTAGCTCTTACAAAATACTTTCTATCTCTATACTTCTGTCATTTCAGAACATTACTGTTTCAGCTCACAAGTGGTACAGGAAAAAATAGGATCATGTATCACAAGTACTTAATTCTCACAATCAACGGTGTTCGATAAGTGATGCTTAAGTGCAAGAAACAAAAGTTTCTAGCTGGGAGGAGTCGTCTATGAGCCATGGCAGTTTTTCCTTGCTTTCTGTCATCAACTCTTCAGTGACTTGGCCATTTTCCACGTTATGGACTAAATTATTGCTTTGCCTATGCTAATGCATGATTATTGCGGATTTTAATCTACTGTGCACCCCTCATGTACATCCACTTGTATTATGGCTTGAGTTTCAGGAAGATCTAGCATGGTACTTCAGAGCAAAGTAAAACGTTAAATACTTATACCTCTTTAAATATTTACAGAAAAATAAGTTTTATTCTTGCAATGGTTTAGGGCCAAATCTATGTTATATATATATCACTAGCAGGAGAGATGCACACAGTTGTCATTTGGTCCAAAAGTAAAAGCCAACATTATGTGAAAATTTTCTGTCCACCTATTTTACAATAACATAAGGTCACAACTTTTTTCATATAGCTGAGTTTATCACCAAGGTATATGCTAACACTTTAAAGTCAGTGGAAACATTGCATTTATTTTATGGATCCAGAACTTCTCTGCACAGTTCCTGATGACAGCTATCCCAAGGAAACAGGAGCTTCCTCTCCCTTAACTTTTTGCATATGGCAGTTCAGTGCTGCTTTGACTGAGTAGCTAATGTGAGGCATTTGTTTCCCATAAGACAGCCAATATATGGAACTTAAGATGAAACAGCATCACTCTTTGAAGTGAATTTTAATAATGGGGTATGGTGTTCTGTTTTTAAAGCATTCTTGTTTTATTACAGTAATAAAAATAAACTCTCAGGCTAAAAAAATAAACTCTCAGGCTAATAATTCTGGAACATGAATGCCATGTGCTGTTTTTCTCTCAATTTAAAGAGTGTCTCCATCAGGCTCTAACTCCGCTATCAGCCATTCAGCTAGCTGCAGTTAGCAACCTTAGCAACTGAGAGCCTAGCAAAACCCTGTAACCTCAGGACCAGCCTATACACCTGCCTTTGTCTCCATGCTAATATATAAGGGAATCTGTTATCTACCATTGCTGTTCAGCCAGTTTCTGAATTACATTATCTTCAGCTTTTATTTTACTGCCCCTGTCTTTGGCTCCTGACTTTTCTAATCCTGACCTGCAGTACCAGCTGATGCACCATACCAACTAAGTTTTCACCTTCATTCTTGTTCCTGATCTTGTTTTGGTCTTTCTGATCTTGACACCTCTTTCTGACTAGCTTTCTTAGCTTTGCATTTGTAAAGCCAGCTGTGGACCCTGCATTTCTCTGCTGTTGTTGTCTCTTTTGCTTCCCTTCAGACTGTATCTGGCATTGCTGTATGTGCACACCTCCACTTATGCACCTTAGCTGGACCTCTCATCGCTGTTCTATTTGACCTTTTTTTGTTTGTTTGTTTGTTACTCCCGCATCTTCTATCGGTCTTATTTCCAGATTGGACTCCACTGTTACTATGTATTTCCCATTCCCAAATGTTAGTTTAATTTGTGTTGGCTGTTAGCCTTCAAGTCCCAGCTCCAACAGAACTCAGAGGATGTCAGAGTTTAAAGGATAAAGCAAGAAGGTAGTTGAGTATATCTGTGTGGTGAACTGCTTAAATGCATATATCTATCTATTGTCCCGCTATTCTCCAGATGTTCTTCAGACCCTTTATGTGATCATAGGAACAAACCCATAGGCATTCCTAATATTTCTTCTGCAATCTTATTTTTTATGTCCAGCAGGACCTGTACAAGAGAACCTTTTAATTTGGATGAGCTCTCAGTCATCCATCTGTGTGCTTCAAGGTTTGTTTTATACCAAAAATTAGTGCTGATTTACTGTGGTTTGGTGAGAAAATAGTTGGATACAGGGTACATAGTACTGAATCACAATTGCCACCACACCACTGCATATAAAAAGCAATGATCTTGTGTAAAATCTCCAGCTGTTTTAGATTTGTTCAATAAATGTTTGTGATCCAGCTTTATGAAATAGCTTGTTATCATATTTATCTGAGTCACTCTAACCTTACACTGAATCACATAATGTCTGTCATTGTGCAAATGGTACACAAACATAACATCAAAGTAATTTCCATAACAGTGTCTTTCTGGTTAATTCAATGAAAATGTGCCTGTTCTGGATCCAAATCAAATTTATATTGCACTGTGTTCCCCTAAGCTTATAGAAATATTATTATCATACATAGCACAGAAGTTCATAAAATACATCTTAAAAAGGACAAAATTTCTAGCAGACTAAAAAACTACCTTTACAGTCTTATCATTGAGGAAAGTAATGGAAATGCTTTTGTTTATTACTGCCTTTGGGACATGTACAGTTGCAGAGAAGATGTATATTTTCCATATCGAAGTGTAATGCAAACTGATTGTGATGTTCAGGGCTTTTCTATGAAAAACAAACAAACAAAACAAAACAAAACAACAACAAAACAATTAACCAAACAACTGCAAGTGTGTATTATTGTCTTAATATTCCTTAGATATACATTCCATCCCTAGATGGATATACAGTGGAATAGCCTTATTATTTATTCTCATAATTATGTTGGCTTGCTTTTCAGGAAATTAAAAAAGCTTTTAGATTTTTATTTAAAGGTTTTTTAGAGGTGATGAATTGGAATGTATCACCTCTGTTATACTGAGAATGTCTAAAACATTTTCCTTTCTGTAGTAGAAAGCTACAGGAAGTTATATTGCAGCATGAAGAAATCAATCCTTTACCTTCATCACCATGAAAAAATGATTGGAATAAATCCAGGAATTTCTCTATCTTAAAAAAATGATTACTTGAACATCAGCTACCTCAGATTAAGAAAATTCGGCAACAAAAATAGAACTATTTCTGGGTGAGTTCAGAATACAGAGAAATGAATCTCTTCCTGTAAATATGCTTTTTTTTTTTTTTTTTGTCAGATACATTATTTATCAAGATATATAATGTAGGGATGTTATTACAAATGTCTTTAATTTCTCTGAAATATGGTGCACCACAGCTAGTCTAAAGGACATGAAAAGCTGTTTTTTTAAGTGTCTGACGTTCAGGTGATTTCTGTAGTAAACACATTCGGCAGTAAATAAAGGATGCTCTTGTCAAAATAAGTATGTGAACCATAGTAATGCAATTGCTGCCAAGTAGCATGCTCTTCATTAGGGAATAATTTTTTCATTAGTAAAGTAAATCAATTAAAATAGTGTGCCTTTATACTAGAATTCTCATTCATTTGATCTGTTCTTTGAGGAAATAAAAGACAAACTCATAAAAGAAAAAAATAAAATAATGCAAAGGAGTTGATGTTGCTTCAATTTGGCATGATTAAAACTATTCTGAAGGTGCGGTAAGGCTAATTGTACAGGCCTTACAAACTTAGCTATTTAAGCAGACTTGAGGAGGATATTGCTAGAAATCAGCATATAATCAGAATATAAAACCTTACAATATCTCATGAGAACAAACAAATAAAAGAAGTAGAGAAAAAGAAATGCTAAATGAGACAGATTAGCCTAACTGTGCTATACTTCCAAACATTAGTAACAACAACAACAAAACAACAGAATGGTTAAGGACTCCACAAAGAAAAAAAGCAGGGTCTGAAAACATAAATATGCTTTTTTAATGCCACTAATCATAGCAGACTTTGTAGCAGACTTGATCCGTCCTTCTTAAGCAAATGCTAGTTGTATGGGTCAACTGAGATTTTCACGTTTTGACTAAATGAGAGATGAATTCCCTAGGCAAATTTTAAGAGAGATTTTTTGGATACCTTTGTGTTATGTTGAGCTCAGGTTGTAAGAAGCTTACAACAGCAGCAGAATCTCTTCTGAGAATCAAGAATCTCTTGACTTGTAGCCCTGTCATTTAGGAACTCCCTTTGAAAATTAAGATTATGTATGTGGTTGCCTCTTTAATAACTACATAGACCTACCTACACATGTGAATGATGAAAACCTGCATGAGTAGATCACAGAATAACAAACTGGAGAGTCATGAAAAACAGAAGACACACGCTAATATTAGGTGCTTAGTGTTCTGAAACACATATTCATTCTGTGGGTTTGAAGTGCAATTATTTCCTATAAAAAGTTTGGGAGAAAAAAAAAACAACAACAACAAAAAAAAACACAACACACCACCAGCACCATCAAAAAAAAAATAAAAATAGGGCACTGTATTTGCTTTTCATATAATTTTCTTCTTAAAAATGTGGAAACCAACACATTTAGAGAGGAAGCTGTCAATTGTCAATCAAACAAGTTGTAATAGTTGTCTTAGGATACCTTTTATATAGAGAGTAAAAAAAAAAAAAAAAAAAATCTACAAAGTAACCTGCATTATTTTACCTGGTTTATTGGGCTCTACAAAGTAATGACTTTGTTACCTCTTTAGTTCAGGCTAAACTCATATCACAATACCTGTTGTGTTAGTGAAGTAAATATTTGCTATAGGCCAGAAAACGATACAGGTTTAACAAAAAATAAATAAAAATAACAATATAGATATAAACGTCTACCTTCTGAACAAATTGCTTAGGATAAACATGCTGGGCAGTCTATGCTAGAAATTTCTGGGAACAGCAGTCACTTTTGAAATTTTGACTTTGTAGACTTTTGAGAATGTTGCTTAATGCAATTATAGGCTTGGGAGCTCTGAAGGAAAAACATTAAATAAGACAGATTGTTTTATGGGCTTATATTTTTGTTTATATGATCAAGCAAATTCAAAATTATGCAATGCAAAATAGAAAGGCCTGAAATATATCTATATTTCTATTTATCTTATATATATATATATATATATATATATATTATATATATATATATAATGAGTAAACCATTCAAGTAACAGATCCACATTTATCTCAACCAAGACTGGTGCTGATCCAGTCTGCAGTGCCAGTTAACAATATTAAAAAAGAACACTTAGCTCTGTCTTTTAAGTTCCAAGTCCATTTTTTCCCACACAATTTCCTAGTAAAATTAAAAACCCAAATTACTCTTGGAGATTTTTGTGTTTTTACATAATAACTACATGTTCAAGCTCCAGGTCCTTGAACTTAATTCTGTTGTTCCTGTTTGTTAAATAACAAATCTGGTTAAGATAGTGATTTCCAGTTAGGAGGAAGCTGCTCGTAAGGTATACAAATCTCATTTTCCAGTAACAAGAGAGGCAGGCTCTGTGACTGCCCCCCAGTCTGAAACATGCTATTTCTCCAGTGTGGCATTTAATTTGTTTGCACACAGTAATAAAAAAGCTAATACTTGAATGAAGCTGGAAGGGATGATTTAGCAACTAATCGCCCTGAGAGCCAAGATTTCCTGACCTTGCATTAGCAGCATAAGTTGCAGATCTGCCAAAGGCATTTGGAAAGGACTGGGGGATTGTGGTGGCTATTGAAGTTCTGTGCAAATCCAGTCCTAGTAATAGTAGCTGCATTTTATATAACTGGGGCTATGTTTTTCATGTGCAAATAATCTATGAGTGTGTGTCAGTATTATCAGTAAATCTCTCCTTCATTTTCTTGTTTCTTTCCTGATATTTAAAGTGTTGTCTTTTTTTTTGGTTTTGTTTTGTTAGTACTGAAAGATACACACACACACACACACACACATATATATTATTTTTTCCTTTGAGAAAGTGAGAGTATAATTTGTGGCAAAGCTTTAACAGCTGGAAAGCTTGGATCTAACTGCAGTTATCATTGATCACTTCTTTTTTTTTTCTTTGCCACTGCTTCCCTGTGGGAAGGTTTTAACAGCAGGAATTGCTTGGATCTAACTACAGTCATTATTGATCACTTTTTTGCCACTGCTTCCTTGTATATTTGCTGTGTGATATTTGCTGCAGAAGTGATATCTGCTCTCTCTCATACAGTAGATGCATTTGTGGGCAGCTTCTGGAAAAAAAAAAAAAAAAGGAAGTGAAAACTTCTGCTGGAAGTACAAATCAAATAGATATTTTATGAGCTATTCATATTTCACTAATTTGCAATGAGGTTCAATTCTGAGATTAGTCTATTTAAAGAAGACCTGTGAATTTCAGTGCTTGCCCAGAACTGGCAGTGCAAGTATCCAATCAAAAATAGAAGAAAATAGAGGAACAAATGAAAATATTTTTTTCCTGATTACAGTTTTAAATTGTAGGTCAGCTCATTATGTTTTTATTCTAAATTTAAATAACCACAATACAGCAGCATTGGAGATATGGGGAAAATGTTGCTAATTGTAGATAGTGATTTTGAATGGAGTCAGTCCACAGCTCAGTGGCTGTCCTCCAGTGTATAGATTTCATCACATACTATTGGGTTTTACAGCACAGAGGTTTATTATGACTTCATTTACTGTTTGTTTTTATATGAATTTATTGCACAATCCAGATTTTTTTTATTGTTTCTTTTAAATACAGATTGGCAGCCTATGCAGTTTGGGGTTTTTACTCTCTGTCATTTTCCTAGTCATTAAGGTACAGATCCATAAAAAGATTTAGATTTGCCAAGACATTTTCTAAAGGCCTTATTCCTAGAGTGGAAATCCCATACCTAGATTAGACACCTGCATTTCCTAGTCCATTCAGGGAGCTGACCACATGTGGCCAGGATTTGAAATAACCAAATGATGCCTGTGTGAAGGCACCTGTGTGTTTGTAAGACAGCAGTAGGAATGGGAAATGGAGATAGGCCTGAAGTTTTGTAGTCCTAAATTAAGTACATTCATAATGTCATGTTTCACAGCATGAAAACATCTGCTGGACTAAATAGTTTCTGTGCTTTCTCTCTCTGTTGGATAACCAGTTTACTCCTAATCTGTTGGAGGTGATGATGGTTAAATAATTTAACCAGGACAGGAGAATTCAGTGCTCACTGCTGCCAAGAGATAGATCCAGTGTTCTCATCTTCATGGAGAAATTCCAACCCTCTGGCTGGAGATAAGTCTTCTGCTACATCTGTCTAAAGCTATGTCTCACTGAAGAGGCATGCAAATTGCTAAGGCCAGAGAGAAGAGAGGGAATTCACTAGATGAGGGCAGTCAACACCTACCAGAGAAATTGGAAAAAATCTTCAACCCTTGGGCTGAGCAGAGCATTGAACCTGGGTTTTTCTCCCTTATAAGAGCTATAACTGTAAAGTTACTGTATAAAAAATGGTCAGCACCATAGCCACTATGAGATACTGGTTTTCATTAGGAAAGTGTCAGTAGCTGCAGTGTTTTGTGCTGAACTCAATGCTGGCAGCATAAGTCAAATGCTGCCTAAAGGAAAACTCCTTGAGACTTTACATACAGGAGTTCCTAGCTTGTGGTTTCCAAATATGCTTAGATTTAAAAAGAGGGACCATTGACAAAGACAGGAGGGGGGGATATTTTGCACATGTATGATGACATCATTATCAGGGTTATCACAAGTGATAAGGTGAGCACATACAGTTTAGGCCATACAAGAAAGCTCTAGATTGTATTCTTGAATTCTCCATTAGACACTATTATTCCACTGAGCATTAGGCGTGTAATCTTCCAGTAGAGAAAGACTGTAGTCAGTCTTTCTTTAGGAACTTGATTCCTAGATCAAATTTTGATGCCTTCATCAAAGTTGTTACACAAATACATTTCAGGGTCAGAGTTATTCTAATTTTGGGGTTGTTCCAAATTTCCCCACCTTATTTTTTTTTTATATATATGGTTTACATTTGATGAAAAGTTGTTATTGAGCTTTATTAGGCTGTTTAATCAGTTCTGCAGTCCAGGAATTATTAATTTTCATTTGAGAAAAGGAAATGAGTTTGCACCAGTCTCTTCTGTCTCTTTTTAAGCTGTCAAATAATTTTAAGAGTCAAAATTTCATGTGGAAGAGATGACTCCAACCTAACTATTACAATTAATTTTAGGCAATAGTAATAAAGTTATGGCTTATTTTACCTCTAAGCATCAGACCAATTCTACTAACATAGGACTCTCTAAACAATGTGTTTAAAATTGTGTGAAGTGTTTTCCTGGATCAGATGTTCTACACCATGTGGGACTGGCACAACACAAGAGATAACATCAATTCCTGGGTTTTAAAAGAGAGATTGCAGTCACATGTGTGTATGATGCTTCTGCAAAAACTAGACAATTGCAAATAGTAAAAGTATTAATAATTTAAATTACAACAAATCACAGGAAAATGTGTTTGAATGAAAAGAGATTTGACTGAAAACAGAGAAAGAAAGAGAGAGAAGGAAGGAAGGAAGGAAGGAAGGAAGGAAGGAAGGAAGGAAGGAAGGAAGGAAGGAAGGAAGGAAGGAAGGAAGGAAGGAAGGAAGGAAGGAAGGAAGGAAGGAAGGAAGGAAGGAAGGAAGGAAGGAAGGAAGGAAGGAAGGAAGGAAGGAAGGAAGGAAGGAATGTGCCCTGCAGATTTGGTTTGCTTTAGTCTTCATCATTGTAGCTATTATTTACAGAATTAAAAACAAAACAACAACAAAAACAAAAACACAACTACCACCACCACCAACAACAAACAAACAAAAAAACCTGAACCTTCTAAATAAAGTGAGATTTTTTTGAGTCACCATCAAGGAATATGAATGATCTTAGGTCATCAGTCAGGACATGTTTTATCAATTAATAGTGTTGCCTCGTAACCCTTATCTGTGCCCATACCTCATGTCACACTTCAGTCAAATGAAACTTTAGTAGCCCTAATCATAGTACAGGAATCCTGGCGTGATTGTTGGGAGAAGATAGATACTTGTTTGGACTTTTTGTGTTGAAAGTGTACCTCTTATTTTAGACACTATATTCCTCCACTATACCCCTTTTTGTTAGGATTTATCTTAAATTATTATATATATAAATAAAACTGATGAATTTATTTTTTAACCTGTATGATTTTATTTTAAAGAAGGAACTCACAATTCTGAAAAATAAATAAATATATATATATATATATTATATATTATATAATATATATATATATATATATGGTGAAAAAAATAGATTTGTTGCTAAACACTTTTCTGCTAAACATTATTGGAATGGATAACATTATTTTCAGTCTTTCCAAGGACTTGTTAATTCACAACATGTTCTAAAAATACTGTGTGCCTCTGAGATTCCAGTTTTTCTATTTTAGATAAGCATATGCTAAGTCTATTAGAAGATCTGAGAGGAAGAAATCATTTTTGTGATAAGTGCTTTTGCTCTAAGTTCAATTTAATTCTGCTGTGAGATTAAGATCATGCTAGGGTAAGTGAAGTGACTAAATTGAGTGTGTTTTAGTTACCAGAAATTTGTGATATAAAAGTATTAATTAATTATTGATTGACTCTATTTTTTTGTCCATATTATCTTGTCAAGTACATGTAATAATTTATTATGAAACATCCATACTGGAACCACTTGAACTTTTACTATATGGTATCTGCTGATGAGTCAATAGTTTGTGTGATCTTTCTGTAAATACTCGAGTTATTTTTTTCTCTCAATATATGTGCTTTGGGAAAGGTCTAACACTGGAAAAAAAGAAAAAAAAAAACACAATAACACACTATTATTCAGTTATCTTTCAGGACATGCTAGGAAGTTAATATAGATAAAACACAGAGACACATAGATATAACATCGCATTACAATAGTGGCCACCTGAAGTACTCAGAAATGAAGGCACAGAAAAGAAGTTTGATTTTCACAAATATGGATGGCATGTGATTTCTGATAAAGTTACTGGACAGTGCACATACTTGGCATAAAAGAAAATGTTGTACAAAACAAAGCAGTGTAATACAGGCATCTTAGCCAAAATTGTGTGCCATTTTCATCATTCTGAAGATTAAAAGGGAAAAGGGAGAATAAATAGTATGTTCCATCCATTTGTTGCCTCCACTCATAAGTAAAGGCCACTTTGAAACTAGAGGGCTTCATTTCAGTGCTTCTAAGACTGAATGAAATAATCAAATTGCTATTTGTGGTGGCAGATGTTTGGAAAGGGCTATTTCCCTACAAGATAGCTTCAGGTAGTTTTAATAAAATCAACAACTTGTGTTTGAACTATGTTCTGTGGGATGAAACATGAACCCCTGACTAATAAACAACTCCAGCAAATTATCTTCCTCTTAATTCTCAGAAGCAGCAGTGTTTGAGCATGCCTAAATGTGACGTGACCAGAATTTAGATTTTTTTTTTTTTTTTGTCTAGTGTATATGAAGGTATATTGGGAAAGAACTCCTTTCTTGGGCAAAATCCTCATTTTGCCTCTTCTTTGACTGTTAGCCTATCTTGTCTGTCACTATAGCATTTTGTCAGCTGATGGATGATGATTCAGTTATGCCTGCACAAGAAGAGAACATGTTCCACAACATAATCAAATCAGGGTGGAAATAATCCTCAACTTTTATCTAAGATCAAAGAACACTGGTTGAGTGTCTGATAATGCAGTTTCCAGTTAATATGCTGGTCAGTATTATATTCAATGAAAAGATAACTGGGGCTTCAATTCAGGTTCCAGCAGCAGGTTGCATGGAGAGAAAATATATATCCACCCAAAATGTAGTCTTTTGTGAAAGAGGCCTAGAGAGACACAGTTAAGGAACCTGAATGATGTTAGAAATGTTCTGTACTTAATCCCTGTTCTATCAAGGGATTTCTTGGATTTTGAAATTAATTTAGTCTAACATGAAATTGTAAAAGATTGAATTGATTGGATATCTTTTAAATTTAACTCTTCACTAAATAATGTGTGAATCTGAAATAATTGTAAAATTCAAGTATGCTTGCTTTTTTCATTCGTTCTCCTAAGCTTAGCTCAGTAAGGCGATTTTCCTCTTTGTTTATACTTGATGAGATATAAATATATACAGGAACAATTTGGAACAGATACATTCTCTTTTCATGCTTTGATGAGTTCAGTTGGAATTCTGGGATCATAGACAAGAATTCACAATGTCACAAATTTGCTTTCTATTACTTAGAGCAAGCTTATAAATAAATAAATAATCTTTGTATCATAATGGGAATAATAGAGTATATATATTTAAGTTATGATCATATTATATACATATATATTTATATTTTTATATTTGTATACATGAACAGAAACATGCACCTCTGTGAATATATTTAAAAGTTAGTAAACACGACTAGTAATTTAAAACCACTGTTATGTGATAGTTAGGAGACTGGGAAGAAATAGGGTAGAGCTGTAGTAAAATATAGTGGTTTCCAGAAAGTTACATCTTTGTTTTGCTGTTTTTGTTGTTGTTGTTGTTGTTGTTTTTTAATTAGAGAAGAAATAGTATGGTGTATAAATTAAAGCAGAGCTGTTCACAACAAACATTAACTGCTTCTATGTAGTCAGTGCTGCACTGCAGGCAGGATAGCCCTTTGAAAATTATTTACACTCAATTTGTTTTTAGGCTGCTCTCTGACTATGTATAATCCCAGTGTCTGTTTTTTCTGTAGCTAGTGCTTTAATCTAGCTCTGATTATAATTATACTTGTTAGAGATTTCACAGCTGGTCATTTTTCCGCTTCCATTAGACTGTAATTGCCTATTCCTGTATGATACATTAAGACAGAATAGCTCTGATTACCGGTAGAATACCTGTAGTTTGAAAATCACAGTTGAAGTGTAACACTAATTATGGTACATCATATGTGGTCTAAATCCTACTGTTAGGAATTATTTCTAACTTATGTTTTGTTTTACTGAAGTAAAAATTCAAAGCTTTTCAAATAACGTACAGCAATCACTTTGCTTGGCAATACATATCAGAGTTACAGAATGCTTCTGGAAAGAATGGTGCATTTGAATCAAGCTTTTTACCTTAACCTTACAAAGTCTTTTCATAATGCTTTTCTTTGGTACTTGATTTGACCTGTTGTGCTGACATTGCAGTTTGAGGACTGATAGAAAAGTCTATGTTATGGATCGTGATCAGCGTAAATGGGTTTTTATCTTTCTAACTAGTTAATTAATTTACTAATTATATGAGCTAGGATTTCTCACTTTGTAAACATACATACTATTATTTAAAAGAAAAACAAGCATGGATATAATGTAATTACTACAGATACAGAACAAAGAAATGTTTTTCATGAATTATTCTGCCTGAAAAAATCATGTGATTGGATCCTGTAACCCAATGGTTCACTTTTTGGTTAAAAAAATAAGCTAAAACAAAATAAAATAAAATCAGTACTGTAGAGTTAGAACCTCTGTGAGTTCCTCAGAAGACTTAGAAACCTATCTGCTTGGATTCTGAAATGATCTCCTGTATTTAGGTGATGTAGTAGATGACAATCTTCAAAATAATCGAGTAAATCCTCAGGTACAAAGGGATATGGTACCTTTTGTGTCTCTGGATATGTTACATTATTTAAGCATTCTAAATGTGAACTAGAAGATAGCCTGAGCCCTCAGAGTTATTTCCACCAACACCACAGCCCATTCCAGCCAATGTTTTTATGATTCTGCTTCTCCATGGAATTTTACAGCCTGTGACCTAGTACCGCTTCCTGATGGGACTTTATGGTATGGGCCAGTAATTCCTCTGTGGAGTTACATTTGATCAATTACATGCTGTAATGAAGTTTTTCATGGCATAAACTTGAGCACAAGTTCATTTTGTATTATTCAGCATTTTCCTTTGAAATAACATTGCACTGAAATTCCAAAGTGGCATTATTATCTCTTCAGCTAATTTAGCAAAAAAGACATTAGTGTTTTTAGTGAATAAAAATTTTACTTGACTTTTTTTTTTTCCCCCTCATGGGATTGTATTTATTACATGTGAGTAGTCAACAATCTTTTATTCATATGTAACAATTAAAAATGGTCTTACTCATAAATGGTAAAGCAGTTTCATGTTTGTTTGTTTGTTTTTTTTCTGAATTTATAAACACAAGGTATTAGTTTTACAAATTCTGTTAACCCTCATCTCTCTTTCTTTTCCTAAAAAGTCTAAAAAAAATCAGATTTCCTTTAAAGTACAAGAAATAATGTTTGCTCATTTAAAATTTGATCCTGGAATTTATTATCCTCATCCAGAAAAGCATCTGAAAGCCTGAATTCCTGTTGCATGTTACTTCTCTGCATGAGGACTTGAAATTTCCCAAACTGAATCTTCCTACCTATGCATTTAAGTTTGTTATATATTTATTGTGAAGAGCTGTTTGTAGGTTTTCTTGCCAAGTTTAATGTTCACTTGTAAAGCTTCAAATTCTGTTCCTTCAAGCGTCAAGATCTTGCTGCTGCTTTGATTGATTGATTCTTTTTGAAATATATACGTAGGAGTAGGTGATATCCTTCTTGTGATATCTGTTCTTTTCTTCACATTTCTCCATTTTTTGAAGAAACTTTTGAATAAATATATCTTTCTTTAACCTGTACTTGATACCATTGTTGTTTCCTCTTCTTTGATATAAAAGGTTGTCAGATTTTCTGATAAGGTTTTTCTGGAAGTATTTTTAGAGAAGTTGACACTACTAGTTTTGAGCCTTCTTATAAGACATTGGTCTTATAGGATCAGAAGAACGACTGTTGCATCAGAACAGAGTTCCAGGTAGTCCAGTAGTTTCTTTGTGATGGTTGACATTAGTAGATGTTTAGAAAAATGGCTACAGAATAGTTAAGTGTATTTATACACTGTAAATTCTACTTAAATGGTAGTTTGTATGTGAATTTGCACAATAAAGGCAGCCTAGATGCCTATGTTGTTTTTTGTTTTTTGTTTTTTGTTTTTTGTTTTTTTTTTCTCACAAAGGTCATAGTTTGCTGCAAAGGAAAGTTTACTGCAGCCTAGTTGGCAGATGACAAGCATCCTGAAGTTGTGTTGTTTTCAAGAGGTTATAAAAAAAATTACCTATATTTAAAGCAAAAGTTACTTATTTAAGCATTTAAAAATGCATTGCATCCAATAAACTCCCCTAAATATCACAGAATCACAGAATTTCTAGGTTGGAAGAGACCTCAAGATCATCGAGTCCAACCTCTGACCTAACACTAACAGTCCCCACTAAACCATATCCCTAAGCTCTACATCTAAACGTCTTTTAAAGACTTCCAGGGATGGTGACTCCACCACCTCCCTGGGCAGCCTGTTCCAGTGCCTAACAACCCTTTCAGTAAAGAAGTTCTTCCTAACATCTAACCTAAAACTCCCCTGGCGCAACTTAAGCCCATTCCCCCTCGTCCTGTCACCAGGCACGTGGGAGAACAGGCCAACCCCCGCCTCACTACAGCCTCCTTTAAGGTATCTGTAGAGAGCAGTAAGGTCGCCCCTGAGCCTCCTCTTCTCCAGGCTGAACAAGCCCGGCTCCTTCATCCGCTCCTCGTAGGACTTGTTCTCCAGGCCCCTCACCAGCTTCGTCACCCTTCTCTGGACCCGCTCAAGCACCTCGATGTCCTTCTTGTAGTGAGGGGCCCAAAACTGAACACAGTACTCGAGGTGTGGCCTCACCAGAGCCGAGTACAGAGACGATCACCTCCCTAGCCCTGCTGGCCACACTGTTTCTGATACAAGCCAGGATCCTGTTGGCCTTCTTGGCCACCTGAGCACACTGCTGGCTCATATTCAGCCGACTGTCCACCATCACTCCCAGGTCCTTCTCTGCCTGGCAGCTCTCCAACCACTCATCTCCCAGCCTGTAGCTCTGCTTGGGGTTATTGCGCCCCAGGTGCAGGACCCGGCACTTGGCCTTGTTGAACTTCATGCAGTTGACCTCAGCCCATCGGTGCAGCCTATCCAGATCCTCCTGCAGAGCTTTCCTACCCTCGAGCAGATCGACACATGCACCTAGCTTGGTGTCATCTGCAAACTTACTGAGGGTGCACTCAATGCCCTCGTCCAGATCATTGATGAAGATATTGAAGAGGACCGGCCCCAGCACCGAGCCCTGGGGAATGCCACTAGTGACTGGCCTCCAACCACGACTCTTTGGGCCCAGCTATCCAGCCAGTTTCTAACCCAACGAAGCGTGCGCCAGTCCAAGCCGAGAGCAGCCAGTTTCTTGAGGAGAATGCTGTGGGAGACTGTGTCAAAAGCCTTGCTGAAGTCAAGGTAGACCACATCCACAGCCTTTCCCTCGTCCACCCAGCGCGTCACTTTGTCATAGAAGGAGATCAGGTTCGTCAAGCAGGATCTGCCTTCCATAAACCCATGCTGACTGGGCCTGATCGCCTGCTTGCCCTGCAAGTGCCGCAAGATGGCTCTCAAGAGGATCTGCTCCGTGAGCTTCCCTGGTACTGAGGTCAAACTGACAGGCCTATAGTTCCCCCGGTCTGCCCTCCGGCCCTTCTTGTAGATGGGCGTCACATTTGCTAGCCGCCAGTCAACTGGGACCTCCCCCAATAGCCAAGACGAGTATATCTCTCTTATATATCTCTAGTAGCTTTACATATCTGTACTTTGGTAAAATCAGGATCCCTTTTGGAGACTTTTATCAGAGGTGTTTACATGTAGGGCCAAATCCAATTCCTTATTAACAAAAAATTACATTGCATTTTTTATGTGTGTGATGTTATAACACTTAGGGACAAAAAAAAAAAAAAAAAAAAAAAAAAAAAAAAAAAGCAGAAGAGAGTAGAGGAAAAAAAAAAAAAAAAAAAAGGGTCCAAACCCATAAAATAGCTTTGCATTGATAAAGGAAATAACATCACTGCATTTATTCTATTGACTCTTTTTATAGTGGGGATGTTCAGTGTTTAGCTTACAATGATACTCAATACCGATCTGTTAAAAGCTTCCTAATTATTTCAGAATTACTTTGGAGAAAAACGTAGGGGAAACAAATGTGACCATTTATGAGTAATAGAAAGAGATAATGTGTTTTGAATTCTCCTTCCAATACAAACAGCTGTTTGTACCATAATGGTGGTACTGACACCAGATTTAGTACCACCATCCACTGTAGTTACCAGAACTGAGAAATAACTGCAATATGTAAAAGATTAAATTTCTCATTCCTTAGAGCAAACAGGACATATTAATAGGTCAATAGGTCTGCTAATAATGCTTTCTGATGAGACTGTGTTCCTCTTAAAAATTTGAGCTTAAAATTACAGAGTTCATTAGAATTGCTAAATATGATTATACATATGCTAAACATAAAACTCTCAACCACTCTGAGCTAAAAAAAGAGAGGCCAAACTGTAAAGCAGTTTAGCTTAAATCTAGTTTAATTATGTCATTAAATGTCAGATCTCCCAATGAAGAGAATGCATGGATAATGTACTTGAAATAATGTGAGATTCATAGATTAATCACACCTGATATTTTTACCTTAGTTTTATACCTCTCTTTAATAATTTTCAGTCTTAAACTGGAACAACATAAAGATTTTGGTTGGCTGATATGTCTTAAACTATGTCAGCTGCTGAGATGCTGAGATGTTTTCAGGATAAATAAGTATTTCCTTTTTATAGTCACCTATGGTCTCTTGAATTATGTTTCTTTCATCAAATACCAAGACATTAGGACAGTGTTCTGTGTATAACCCTTTGATGTCAACAGCTTTGGTGCCGGGGTATTAATGGCTTAGTGACAAGCAAGAGAACACAGAGGCATTTAGCATAAAAAGTGTATTTTCAAAAACTAAAAACAAAAAACAACAACCAATCCAATAGAACAAACAAACAAAAAACAAACTGAACCAAACAACCAAACAACAACAACAACAACCACTCACAATAAAAAACCCACCACCCTACCAAGCCATGTGTACTAGATTATATTGTTTCTATTTGGTATCTTTAACCTTTTTTTTATTTTTTTTTTTCCCTTGGTGAAGAGATTTTAATAGTGCTTCTGGCTTATCTGAGAATTACATTTTGCTTTGATGAGACTTTTTTTTTTTTCTTGGAGACTTCAATACAATTTAAAGATTTCCAAAATGAATAGACAAGACCTGCCTAGGGATACATAGTAGTAGCAGCATATTGGTGACAGAGGTATCTTTCTGATAAGGAGGATGTGACCTTTTAATATTTCCACAAGTAAACTATGATAATTTAAAGCCACGCAAAATTTTTCCAGAGCCTGTAAAAGTTGATAACTAAAGATCAGCTTTGAAAAAACTAGAGAAGTCATTCAAATTCTAAAAGTTTTGGAGCCAAAGGAAGGGGAAGGAAAAAAGGAGGTGGGGAAGGGGAAGGGGAAAGGGAAGGGGAAAGAATAAAAAACTAAGTTGATGGCAAATTCAAATATCTAACACAGTCACATATTAAGGGAGTGTTTGGTAATGACAGACCATTGGAGGTCAAAGGAAATAAAAATGAGTGGACAAAAGGAGAGTTTGATTAAGACTGTCCTGCAAACATAGCTCTTTTTTAATCTAAGCCTTAAAATCTTAAAATATCTGCCTAACAATTGATATACCAAGAGCTACATGAATGTCTTCATGTGTCTTTGATGTCTGGCCCAGAAGACAAGTATTCTCTGTCAGTCACTGGTGCTCTTTTTAAGTCTCAGTATACTGCCACTGCTATAGAAAGAGATGATAGAGAAGTTACCTACAGAGTTCACTACATTATGAATCTTCCAGACAGCTCTAAAGCAACATTATTTTGGCAAGGCAGAAAGAAAACTGCTTAGTACAAGCCACATCATAGTTCAATATTTTTATTCTGCAATTTTTATAAAGCACTAAGTTTTGGCTTATACCTGTCTTCATGAAAGTTCTGAATGGGATTGAATTTAAGCCATTGCCGAACTCTTCCAGAAATACTGCACTTTTCGTTTCTTGCTTAAAATGAGTGGAATGAGACTTGTTCTGTGTTGCAGAATGCCTCTTTCCTTTTCTATGGGTATACGAGATTTAAAGAATTTTTATGTAAAAAACATGAGTAATTTTGCTGACCATTTCAATGTGTTTTGTGAACATACAGAAACACATTCCTTTACTCTTGGGAAAGTTTGAAAGGTTATTAATATTTAATGGCAAGTTTCCTACAATTTGTTCCAAATGAGGGAACAGATTTGAATACAAGGGTTTATCACAGGGAAAAGCAGAGGTGAAGAGAAAATTTCTGGCAAGCATGCTTGGTTTATGGCTTAAGAATGTCCTTTGTACCACTAATTCAAACTTTTATCTTTGAGAGTTATAAAACTCTGCTCCTAAAAAAAAAAAAACAAAACCTGCAGAACAAAAATGTGCTAAGCCTGGTGTTGTCATGAGGAAAGAATTATGTTCATAGCTCTCAATAGCTGAGAGGTACTGTTAACTAACCAGTAGACTAAGATTTGCATAATATTGTAAGACGATGACAGTATTATGTAAATTTGTGCAGTGCAATGAGCTACTAACATAGAGCTATTATCAAAATAGCTGGTTAAACTTTATCCATAGAGCCTACCTCATCCTGAATAATAAGGGCAAGTTAATTAAATATCAGTAAAGAATATTAATAGGGAGAGCTGTCTTTAAGATGCAGAATAGGACAGATGACAAGACAGTAAGGTGAAAGCTTATTTCTCCTATTTTACAAATAGATTCTAGAGAGAAGTAGTTAACACAAAAGATAAGTATATAATTGAAGTATAGAAATGGGAAGCGGCAGAAGGTACAGCAGAATTCCAATATACCTGGACATTGCTCTCCTCTGCTTGTGTGCTTGTGTGATAACAGCCAGCTAGGCTCCAGTTCCCTTACTGTATATTTTAGCCCAGTGTTTTTTGTTTGTTTGTTTTTTTGTTTTTTCTTCACTGCTAAATGAAAGGTACATGCCTTTCAAAAATGGTTTGGTGATCAGGCAAAATTGTAAAAGCTTTAACAGAGCTGTAAAACAAATAAATAAACAAACAACAACAAAGAAAAAAAAGAACAACATATTCATCATAAGGCAGGAACACACCTATTTTTAAATTATTTTTAAGCTTTTTGTGTTGAAGAGCCAGTTCTGAAACACTGTCAAGTTACAAATACCAAACAGAAGTTACTAAAGCAGAATGAGACAAGGACTATTTAGTTTCTCCTTCATCTATGCATGAAATAGCTCTGCTTCTTATTTTACTAATATGAATAAGTCTCACATCATTGGGACTGAGTTGCTGCAACCTTACTGCATTGTATGATGACCACTGAGCAGTTTCAGAGGAAGCAAGTACACTCCTGGAGGCTAAGAAGACTTACTGCTGAGTCTGAAGACTGTAGGTAGAGTGTCTCAGTGTCAGGCTTCTAAGATTACAGTTTCTTGAAATATTATTCTAGATACAACAATTTTTATGTGTTCCTGTCACTAAAAAGCAAGTTGTGTTGAGCCTTTCAAGCTTTGCTAGAAATCAGTGCCAGGTGTCAGCATTCCTAAATGATTTCGGTTTTAGTAAAAATTTATTCTTAATACAGTAATTCCAGTCCATATTAAAAGCCTCTACTTCATTATGCACAGGACTACATCTTTATACTACACACAAAGATTAAATAAACAAGCAAACAAACAAAAATTGTTCTTGTCACAGGACTCTGGGAGCAGGAGCTCTAAAAAACAAATATGACAACACTATCACATGATTTTCCAGCTGCCTGTCAAAGACAGATCCTTATCAAAGCTTTGCTGGTTTTCTTGTATGTCTTTTTTTTTTTTTTTTCAGCATGGCTCTCTGTTATCTTATTTTTTTTTTCTGAAAAATATGAGGAAATTTGTAGAGTCTGATTTACATGTAATTAAAATGACAATATAAATACAAAGCTGTTCCACTGATTTTTCATCAGAAAAAGGCTGGTTTCTGATATAATTTGCCTTTTAATTTTCCTCAGAAAACATGCCTTCATTATTACATGAAGTGTGAATTATAACATTTTGTAAATTCTTGAGTTCCGCCATACATATTTGGAGCTGAACTTTAAAGTTTATGATAGAAGAAAAATATATCCTGAAAGTTAAACCCAAGTAGTTCCAGAAAGAAAAAAATACTTCTTAAGCCCCAACATGAAACAAGTTTAAAATATGTGGTTAAAATCGAAAATGATTCTTAAATCAAATTAATCTGTTTTACTCTTGAAGAGAAGCCAGGGCCCACTGATCTGACAGATTTTTTATAAAGTGTGTTCAAAGATGGGGAAGAAGGACCAGAAGAAATGATCATCACTTCCCCTAGAACGTGACAGGCCGCAAAGTGAAAACAGGACAAGGAAAAAGCTGCAGTTCATGGCAGAGAAAGAGCGAGACATGCTGTGAAAATGTCAGAGGGGCTCAAAACTTGACTCCAGAACAAATAGTAGCTGAGGTCAAGCTACACTGAGCTAGAAAAGAGGCAGTAATGCCAGGGACTTCCTAAGCATTATGTTTTAGGAAGGAGTGGTAGCTGAACTGCAGAGAGTGAAAAGCTTTATGCAAGTCTTAAAAATAGAGAAGGAGAGACAAGAAAGAACAGGAAAGAAGAAAAATAGGAAATTTAAAAAGAAATAAACTTCTGCAACAGTCACCAGCTGCTTGGATGTTGTGAGAGAAAGCAAATTGGGCAGTAAAGTACTTTTACAACCCTGGCTTGGACAGTCTGGGAGCCAAACTATTCCTCTAGGATAATCTCTGACCCACCTTCTGCCTGCCAGGACAACCCTCCTAGACCCATTTTGTTGGCCCATTTGGAATAATGCCTCTCCTCTCAGCTCTGGCCCCACTTATTTCCAGCTGCCTCTGCCATGCTCCTGCATCCCTCCCATATGAATGAACTGCCAACTGTGATTTCGGTGTGAGTTATAGGGACTACAGCCCTAGCAGATGTGTACTGGCAGACTGAGTAGCTGGCTTTTTAAGTTACAAATGTTTGCTTTCAATACATATATATATATATATATATATATATATATAAATATACAAACACATGCACATACACATACAGTATACATATAGTATACATACATACACACAGTATACTTACAGTATACATATAAAAGAAAATAAGTCCAGGGAAAACTAAACCATTAGAAGTCTGGAAAGAGATGCAGACAGGAGATGGATACATAATCAAAGGCTGAATTGGCAGTACATTGTGCTGTCTTCTGTGCATACCTTAGCTAAAGAAACTGCTTTGAACTGTTTTCCATTCCTCGTTGTAAATGTTTGTAGGTGTGTGTTTCTGCATGCCTAACACTTCCTCTCGGAAGATCTGTTGAGAAATGATGCCCCCAAGATAGCCTGCTCCTCTTCCTCCAGCATCTTTCCTCTCTTTCATTGCCCTTCATGCCCTTCTCAGTTGTGTTGGCTATAGACCCACATTTGCTCTGTCTGGGTATTTTCATTCACTTATTGCATCAAGTTTTTTTATTTATCAATAGAAGAAATTAGAGAAACATACAATCTCTTTGATGGAGCTTGTAAATATACCTTTAGGAAGCAATGGCAGGAAAGAAACATGAAATTCATAAAGGAGCTGCAGTTCTTGGTTGCTGTGCCAATTTTTTGTTAGTTCACAGAAAATATTGACCTGTACAATGAGAATTCACCCAATTCATATTTCTAATTTTATCTTTCTGTTTGCCACTCTACAAATGTTGTGGATGTGCAGCAGAGGTATAGACACTGTCCAAGAAATCCTCTTCCACTGCTGCTAGTTTTCTGGCACAAGCTTCATTGTGATTTGAGTAAAACTTAAAGTGTGGTGAGATGGATCTAAAATGATATTTGTATGTTTAGCATACAAGACAGAAATGCAGAGGCATAGAGTCACTCAGGTATGCTACAAAATCAGTGTTTTGCAGACTGAATTCTGTAATGACAGACTCATTAAAAGTTCTTGCTGCCAAGTGCTGTTTGCTTTCACCTTCAAAACTGTGTGCATTACTGATGATTAACTCCACCAGGGAGAGAGGGAGTGCACACACTCAGCAAATGAATTCAGAAAGGGCCAGATTTAAATACATTGCTCACAATCATTGGTATAATCAAAGTATATGTGCTAGCATGGCCGAGTCTGGATGAAGTCAGCCTTAGTAGGTCTTGACGGTGGGATTTACCTCTGCCAAGTTAGCTCAGCTAACTAAGCACTGCAAGCCTAAATGGTTATTATTTTCAAGATCGTTATCAGAACTATGGCTTTTTTTGTTTTCTGTTTTGAGACTTTCTTGACCCCATCAATGCTTAACTTCATGTGCAGTACTGGTTATTTTAGTGCCAGCTATATCACTGTTACTAAGTGTTTCTAGTTACTCAGATGGCTATTGTATAACTCTCCATTCTTCTGGGAGCAGTTCTGTGAGCAACTGGTGAATTCCCTATACACTAAAGCTTTCTATGGCATGGCACTAGAATCTGTAGGAAATTTCCCAGTTATTCAAGGGTAGTTTCAGGGCAGAAGCACATGATATAAGCCTTGTTCATGTGGTTACTGTAAAAATAACTGATGTATTTGTTATATTGTCAGCTTAACAGTTTTAAGTTTAACTCAAGTGAACAGCCAAGGTAATCTGGAACTATGTAGCTACAGAAGGGATTCTATAGGTACATTGGTCAGGAAAGAAAGGCCAAGGAGAGTGTTCCCCCTCTAATAAATGGGAAGGGAGAACTGGAACAGACATGGGGAAGAGGGCACATATCAGGATCTGGAGCATAAAAAAAATTGTAAATACTCTATTTCAATTTTAAGTGGAAATAATAATAATGAAAGAGTAACATAAACACAACAAAATCACTACCAACAAAAAGTTCAACCCATACCAGAAACATCAGAGTACGTAAAGCCAAACTGTGCAAGTATTTCAAACATGCAGGGCCACGTTTTGTTTGTTAGCACGCTGTAAAGTGCTATTTCCATTAAGCTTCATCTTTCTGTGATTTAATGTTTAAGATCTGATGTCTTTTTAAAAAAAACCACTAAGATTGTGTCACTAAACAGACCTTTGGTTTGTCACCTAACCAGAAGCTAATGGAATTGCAGGAACTTTATTAAAAACAATTTATGAATACATTTTTTTATTTTAATTATTATTTGAAAATTCCTTGCAGCTGTTGAGACCCCTTTTATTTTGTTTTAAGATTTGTAAAATAATTCTTTTTGTCGCCCATGCATAAAACTTTTCATAAATCATTGTCATTCCCTCACTGTCATTCATTCCCTTCTGCTTGTCTACTCTACTTCCTTAATGAACCTTATCAGACCTGTCCTTATCAGATATTATTTACATGAATGAACAGGCACCCAAGATGATTTATGTCTTATTTTCTGCTCATCGAAGATGGAAATGAACTGCATTGGTTAAAATGTCATTTAGTAATAGGTCAAATTTTATTCTTCCTCAGGCTTATTTTATTTAGTTTGCTTAGAAATAAATAAAAGTGCAAAATGCAGACTTTTTATATTTCAGAATATAAATGCAAAAAGATGGTCATCAGATAAATTCCATGGTCTTGGGAAAAACAAACAAACAAACAAACAAACAAATAAAAAATAAATAAGGTAAAATAGCAATCAGTACCCAGATATGAAGTGGAAAAGGCTTTCTTCAACTACATACCAGTATCTCAGTGAGTTACAGATATAAACACAATGAAATATGAAAAATATTTTCTGCTCAGTTCTTCCATACGAATGAAAGCTCACAGAGGGAAAAGCCATTAATATCATTGTATTATTTGTTTCAAATACATTAAATCATTGTAATCAAATATAATATTTAACTATTTGATGTTTCCAGTGTGCTGTATTTTCAGACATGATATTTTTGTACCTTAGCAGTACTATAAAAGGAGCCTTCTTTAGGGTGTTTGAGAATATATTCTAGTCAGAATACAAGCATGCTTATGAATGTATGAAACACAAAACTTTTGATAAAATTTATTGCTAATATTCATTTCATTTCTTACACAATCATAAACGTTCCAGCACGTGATTTGTACATTCAGCCAGAAACAATTTTATTCAATTCTTTATAGCAGGTGAATTGTTAATATTGCCAACAGGAGCGTTCAATATGTGAACCTAATAATCTCTACCCTGTTCATGGTCATCTTTCTATGCTGTATGCTGAAATACCATATAAGAAAACCTTTTTCTTTATAAAAGCATTAGCTACAGGTACCTGTGTTAAGAACAACCCCAAATACCTAGTTCCTTCCTTAATGAAGTTTAACCAAATGCTTAGGTCCAGCATTTCCTCTCCCAAAGTCAGTCCATGCTAATGTTCTCATCTGCAGATTGGTTTCCCTCTGTGCAAAATTATTTAAGAAATTTTCATCTTGATTTGTCTTCCTTTACACTCATTTTTACTCTCTGTAATCAAGAACAACTACGTCTATACAAAATCTCCTAAGACTCTATAGAAAGTGGTATGTGTCTTGGGATAAGCAGCCTCACCGGCTTATGGCTCAGCTGCTGGAGCTGTTCACCCTTACATGCGGACAGGCTTCAGTGGATATCCCCACAGCAAAATAAAATTTGCTTCAATAATGGTGGATTTCAGCTTGTCATACAGTCATATTTCCAACCACACATGCCTCTGACTGACAAACAAGCAGATAGACACTGCCAAAAGTTGTTTGTAAATCATATCTGTTCTGTACAGTAAAGCCGTGTGCTTGCTACAGGCTGTGTTTTCCTTCTGTCTCTCCCAGCTCTTTTCCCTAGTATCAAATCAAATAAATGAAGCTGGCAAAACATGTGAGAGTAAAACTTACTCCATTAAAAAAATACAAAGACAAGGTTTTAGGTAATGAGAAGTGATAATTCTTCTGCTAATAATGATTTTACTTGACATTTCAATGGTACTTTTCTTTTATTTACAGAGTATAACCTACTGAGAAAGAAACGATCTCCAAGTATTAGAATACACACAGGCTTAGTGCAAGAGTCTTAACACCTTAGTAATACCATCAGAAAAATTGCGAACAGTTATGTTAATGCAGCTATCCTGCCTTCAGACCACAGGTGAAAAAGGCTTGGCCAGCTCAGAGTATAAACAGAAAAAGTTTAGGGTCATCTGGCCTTTTGCAGACAGAATGGCAGCACGTCTCATGAGACCTATTAGGGTTTAACTTCCATAAAACTTTCAGTCTTGGAGCACTGAAGGCAGTAGCAACAGTAATCCAGAATGAACTGAATCCATATACTCTAAGTAAAACTTTGTTTGGTCTCCATAAATTAAAGGAAAAAAAAAAAAAAAAAAAAAGAATATTTCTTTTTCTGTAAGTAGTTTCTGATGTATGTAGAATCTACTTTTTTCCTTTACTAATTTAAGGATGAATGAAATGTAAGGTTGCCTTTTCAATCTTTTTTTTCTTCTTCATACTATTATTTTTTATTCTACTATTTCCTTTCTTCTTTTTATTTTCTTTCTTCTATTTTCTTTCTGCTATTTTCTTTCTACTATTCGTCTTCATACTATTTTTTTCTTCTCCATACTAAATACTACTAAAACAGAAACCATTTCAGAAAACAATCCAAATAAAACATTGTCTACCACAGATTAACTTTCTCTCTCAGAAGGAAGACAATTTAAATAAATTTGTTCTTATTATATGTTAAACTAGTTCTTATCTACTCAAAAAATCTGAAATAATGAATTTATGATTCAAAGTCCATTAAAACTAAAGATGTTCAGTTGATTTATTAGAGTTACAGGATTAAACTGAAATGCTATGTATGCTTCATCTAAAGCTCTTAATGTTTATGGTTAAAAATGATAAATAAGCATTTTGCAACAGGATACTTTTAATTTAGTTATTGATGGTGTCTCATAATCTTAGTACAGATAGGTGGCTATGCTACATGTTGCATCTAAATGTAGTAGTAACAGTTAGTCCCTGTCTTAATGGTCCCTAATGGAAATAAGAAAAGCAAGGAGTAGGAAAATGGAAAACTTAAATTCACGGCTTTACAGATAGGAAGACGAGATACAGAGAATGAGAGAGAAAACTGGTTTGTGGCAAGGGACTGCTATCAGACTTTATTTATTTATTTATTTATTTATTTGGTCAGCTATCATCCTTATTTTAAAAGAACAGTATGTCAATGTTTATTTTGTCAGCACAAATCCATACTTGTGCTAAAGTTGGCATGAGCACCAATGGCTTAAAACCACAAGAATGGAGCAAGTAGACGTTGCCTTTTTAGCCAGGCATCCCAGACATCAGAAATCATACTGATCTTATGGTGAAGGTCTTAATGATGCTGTCTTGTCACAGCTTTTTTCCAGAGCATGAGACTTAACCTCTCACCTCTGTGAAAATGGGAATGTCCAAGGCAGAAGCAGAAGACAAGGTTCTCACCCAAAATTCAGGTTTTTGAAAATTCAGTTGTCAGGTACTATACTTCTGGTACAGTACCTGACACAGTGCCATACCTTTCTTCTTCTCACCTCATTGCAAAATGGATATTCTCCTCCTATTTTGATCTGAAGCAGAATTCTTTTTCCTGTTATCCTCAATTTTCTCCATGTTGGTTAGTTTTATGAGGGGGATTGCAGAATTGTACAATGACATCGTTGTAGTTTTCTTTTTTTTTTTTTTTTTTAATAATGCATATTTCAATTTGTCTGCAGTATGTAAAAAGTTTCTCTATTACTGTTTTAGGACACAGCAGGTCAGGAGAGATACAGAACAATTACCACAGCTTACTACCGGGGTGCAATGGGCTTCATTTTAATGTATGACATCACGAATGAAGAGTCTTTCAATGCTGTGCAGGATTGGTAAGTAAAACTTGGATCTCATATTAGATATCAAAGAGAATGTTTGGTATCACTTACCTGTTGTGATAGTTTGAATTATTTTGGAATAGTTATTTCCAGATATGTCCAAGCATTCCAATACCCAAAGGTAGGATTTTTGTTCTTGTGGAAAGACAGTGAATGCTTTAAAATGTGGTCCTTCTGATTCTTAGCAACCATTGTGTTTTCTGTGATGTCAGTTGATGTATTTATACCACTAAAAACAGCAACATGCTAACAGAGAATAATTCATAAGATACCAGAAAATGTTTCCATAGTTCACAGAAAGAAATGGGATTCTGTGTGGGGGTTGTCATTTGATTTATTTTTTTTAATGTTGTTTTTAAACTTAGCTGGTTGGACATTACATTTTCATTCATATGGCTTAAGTGTAAAAATGATGAGAAAAGTTCATCAGAGTTAATAGAGTCTAAAATGGATGGTACCTGTATTACCATATATTTTGTGAATTTGTCTCAGCATGTCATTTTAATTAGGTATGGATCAACCAGGATCCAAACAATTTAAGGCTTTTTTAAAGTAAAGCTGACCAAAAAGGAAAACTAGAGCTACTCTCAGCTGTCTCCTCTTATCCTTTAAGAGTTATTTTCAGATCTGAGGGCCTCCTAGCAGTGCTCTGGGTGATATGAATTGCATTTGTCACATGTGTTCTGTGTGCTTTCTTGCGCATTGTTACCATGGGAAAATCATGTTTGAGAGAGTATTTCATTCAGAGTTTGCATGATTGTTCAGTATATTTCTTTGTCACTTTTTGTTCTTTTAATATGTGCTTTATTGTATAAGAGTATAAAATATTACAATTAAAAATATTACAATATTACAATAAAAATTACAATATTACAAAATATTACAATATATACAATTTTCAGGACATGCAAGGTCAAAAACACATTTTACATTTGAATTAAAAGGTAATGATGTTATGATGCCTGTTTCTAATGGGAATTGTTGCCTAGCCACAGACTCTCTGATAAAAAACGTTCTTTCTTTCACACTTTTCTACTTATTATTGTGGGAGAAAGTACTACTGAGCCCATGGAGCAGCATCTCTCTCTACACCTGTATATTTTCTTCATCTGGGTATGATGAATCTGGCCATTCAGCACTCGGAAAATAAGAACTGAGAACCTTAGCTTGACAAGAACCTTCGCTGTACAAGAAATAAAATCTTGTGTTGCCTAACATGTCTAGTCTGAACACTATGGAGGTAGTCATTCATCCAATGGAAATGGACAACTCCAGACTGTCCTACCTTCTCATTGCTGTCCATACAACTCTATGCTGAATTGCTTTTATGAAGCAATTTCTATTTACTAGAGAATCGATAAACTTATATGACTAGTATAGACCATATGACTAGCTTTTGGATATACGAATTTATCTGAGAGGAGACTCTGCATGACACTCAAAGTGGAAGACAGGTTTGTTCACTGTAACTTGTTATGCATAGGGGATATTCTACCCCTTTTGTACAAGCTGAAGGTATCATGCTGAGGGCTTGATGTTATACATTTGCAAGTACTGCTCTGCTCAACAGCATGAAACAGATTCTTCTACCTAATAGTCAGCAGCTGTAATTTGTAGGTGCTGCTGTGGAAGTTTAGCAAAACCAAGGAACAAAGGAACCCACCCTCAACCTCTGATCCTGCATGTGTGCCAGCCAGCACCACTGCTTCCTGGGCCTGCCAGCTGAAGCTTTTTCTTGGTTTGGTTCTGCTATCCTTTGTCAATGGGCCAATTCCATTCAAGCACTGGGTTATCTGTGTGATAATGGCTGTTGGTGACCAGCTGTAATCTGCAAATCTCATTGCCTCCTCTCTAGGCAAACCATATGGTATGCCATGTATTATCTAGCTTCCTCTGATACAAAGGTTTCCTTATAGCAACTGTAAATATGAGTACTTGTTATTAATTTCCCCACCTGTTTGTTTTCCAGCCTCCTAAATCTATTGTCATTGCCACTCCTTCTTTCCCAGTGAAAAATAACTAGGCTTCATACAAATTAAAGCAAAACTCACTGTAAAATGAAACAAGAAAATATTTAAAAGTTATGGAGCTTTTAGGTTTGTGAAATATGATTTTCCATAATTTTTAACTAGAAGCTTTATGAACAGTTGGCAGCTGCTGTAGAAATTTGGTGGACAGGGGATTGCATGATTATATGCCTAGAGCTACTGAGGAGTCATCTGCATGATGAAAAGGATGACAGACAGGCAGAGTGCCTCACTTGTCAGGATGAGACATAGATTTGCTTTTATTTTCATTTCTAATTTCATGATCCCAGTTGCTGCCCTACTGTTCTTCCTCTCTGTTTTATTCCTCCCATCTCACAGTCGATAATTGATTGTATTAACCCATACTCCAGTTTTGATAACAATCAGAGAACTACAGCTTGCTTCTGAATGAAAGAGAAGTTAAAGAAAACTCACAGTTACCAATGCTGCAGGGGACAAAACGTGACTGTGCACATTTGTCTGCATTTGTGAAAGATACAAGGACAGAGAATGAGTGGGAGCTTTAAAACCTCTCTGGGGCTTAAAAGGCTTTTTCCCTGTGATAAACGTGCCTCTGATGGCAGTGGTACCATTTTATATATGTGCACAATGGGCCAAATCCAAGCTCAAAATCCATCAGCTTTAGGTCTTCATCTAGAAATGACATTACATTTAGGACAACGAATTTCCAGGTGCCTCTTAGATCTGAATAAAGGAGTTCATGATTCCTTAAAATCAGTTTGTTCAAGCTTTTGTACTCATGTTGAAAAAAAAAATAAATGTGTTCAATCTGAAATATGGCTGACATCTCTGTTTTGTAACAACAGATGGGTTGTCATATTTCCAAATATCCCATGCTTAGGTCAGCATCAATTTGTTTAGCTGTGAGAAAGAATATATCTAATCAGATCATTGACACTTTACATAGAAAAAAAAATCAATGTTTGTATTTTTATTGAAACCTATTAATGCCAATATATGCAACAGTTATCAGGCAAATATTTTTCTACCAGTGTGTGAGACTGAGAAAGTGTTTTGTCTTAGAGCTTGGCTGAAAGACTTGAGAGTCCAATAATTTTCCTAACCATACTGCAGATACTTCAGGAAACATTTGTATCTCACCTTCACTAAGTAAAATGAAAAACCTTAAAGATTACAGATGACAGATAAACAAAAGTTGTAACCTAAGTAGATTTTTTGGCATGAGAAAAGAGTATTTCTCCAAGAAAATTCATGCAACACCCCACTAGCTATGCCCCAATTTAATGATTACAACCCTTTTCCATGTCTCTATTGAGAGATCCCTAATCAGATTTAATCCATTTCAGTGACTAATTTATTTCTTTATATTGATTTTAGAGAGTATTGCTTGTCTTCTAGCTAGCTCTCCTGAAGAAGAACCAGTCACCTACTTTTGTCTCTGCAGTGCATTTACTGGTATTGTTCTCTAAACTAACATTATTTTAATCATACATTTTCAATTTTTAGAGAGAACTAGAATGAAATGAAAAAAATAAAGAGGCAAAATACTTTCTTGCACTTGATTTCCAAAGCAACTTGTATTTGAATTGTGCAGCTAACGGGATTTTTTGTTATTTAATTTTTCTTTGTGAAATATTTGGAGTGGCTCATACATCAACACTCAGTCCCTGTGTAACCTTTTTCCATGATGGAGAAGAGATGGAACGTATTATTTACAGTATTGAAATTCAAAAAACAAATAAACAAAAAAATAATAATTATAGGTCTAGACAAAATGAGGAAAGACAGTTTGCCTTCATGAGATAGGAAGGATCATTATTAAAAATACTTGTTTGACTAAGGCAGGGGAAGTTAGTTTGTTTCATGGAGCTTCTATCACTTGTAGCAGGTTAGGTGAACAACCTGTGTTCATGACCAGCGTGAACAAGCCAGTACTGCTGCCTAGGAAGCCGTGCCAACTCTCTGCATGTGTTCCCTCCAAAGAAAACGACAGCAGCAGTAGTCACAGCACTGAACAGTACTCTCTGCATGTAGATACAGATTTTCAGAAGTTCCCAAGGACTGACATTTTCTGATTTTATTCAGTGAGAGAAGGTGCATGCTGAAAATCTGGCTGCTAGCAGAAACAGCAAAGTAAACATGCTTTGACTCAGTAGACATCCTATGGGGCTCTGCCCAGATTTTGAAGCTGCCTTTTGCAGGAGGCCTTTCCTCCAGAAGTGCAGCTAATACTGCAAGTGCAAGGTGTGTACTCGGATGTGCTTTCTTGCATTGCAAAATCTGTGAAATGATTCACAGACTCTGGGAGCAGATTTTTTTTCCTGTAAATAGGAACCACTTGGACAGCATCATTTTTCTGCTCAGCTGAGGCCTAAAGAGCCCACATAAGTAACAGACAAGAACCAAAACATGCCATTTAGCTGAATTCTTTAGATAACATCCACATATTTCAAGGAACTAGTCTAATGAAATCTGATATTCTTTAATAAACTTACTTTTTAAATCTGAATAGGAAATAAGTAAATGTTAAGAGTGTCTCCATGCCACTTCAATGCATATTTGTTTTAGGAGTTCAGTTATAATGTCACAGTGCTTGCATTCATTCTTCTTTTATTCTGTCACCTGTAGCATTTACATTTTTAGCCTTTTTCATTATTACATTTGGCTAGGGGCTTTTATGACACCTTTCCTCTTAGTGGTTCTCTCCACAGAAGTTGATAGCCTTATTACAGTGGCTCCTTATGACAGAAAGGAGAAGGTGAAGGCATTGTGCTATTTTTGCAAATGCTTTCAAATCAGTATGTTGAGTTCCATAGAAGTGCCAGGAAAATAAGTGTTCCTGAGTTGAACTTAAAACTGTTGTTATATGTGCAATCTTTCTACCCTTTTACTGAGTGATTTGGGTTTGGAGATTTATTTATAACCAGAATATTTCTAGTTTAGAAACAGCAAGAATGTAAGCCATGATATAAAACCTGAAGTTCTAGGTTGAAATCCAGCTGGATGCTGTGAAACTTTGCACAATCCAAAGGCTAGACAGGGACACTGCATGCAATGGTGTACACTCACTTTAAGTCAGTACTCTGAACCTGAAAAAGTTGTCCCAGCTCAAAGAGTTTGGCAATATCTATCATGGTATGGTGACTGCTGAAAGGATGCTGTGGAGGGCTTCTTTGTGCAGGCAACCAAAATTTGAGAATACTGCATTTCTGGAATGTCAGATCCCAAAATGTCTCCTCAGGAGACACACAAAGCTGAAGGAACTTAAGGGCTTTGGACAGATAATTTTTAATGTCCCATTTGGAAAGGAGTGCTATTACATGTCTTAAGAAGTTCAGAGAGTCTTCCATTGAAGATGCTTCTCATCTCTCTTTTTCTCTTGCTTTTTTTCTCCTGTGTGATTAAACAGCTCTACATCTTCTGTTAGTTCAAGCTCATCACCTTCAGGAAGGAATCAGCTGTCAGGAGGTATATATTCTGTCTATTATATGAAGGAGACAGAGGCTTAGCACACAGCAGACAATTTCTGATTTAGTAATTTTGTTATACTGTGCTTACATGTGTATTTTGATATGAAATTGTTGCAGAATTTAGTGCTAATCAATATGCCTGGAACAATGTGAAAATTTAGTGAATTTCAAATTAGAGCCAACAGAATAAATTCTAATCATGTGTCACTCATCTGTACCCATAATACATCAGAGATAGTTATTGGGAATTGGTTCTGGGGAAAGACAATAGAAATGAAACAGTAGTCATCAAGTAAAACCAGAGCAGATCTGTGCAATGTTAGGAGCTAAGCCATTACCAGAAACTGTGGTGTTGTTTGTTTGTTTGTTTGGTTTTTTCCCCTCTCTCTCTCTTTTTTTTTTTTTCCTGTAGTACACATGGCTTGAATTAAAATCTTCAAAGTAAAATTTGAAGTAGTTTGAAAGCACAGCCTTAAAGAGTGATTATGCTTCTATACAAGATAATATTCAGAGTTAAGGCTTTAACTCTTTCACTTCACCATGGCATTAGGCAGCTGAATTTACTGGAATGCCAATAATAATCGTCATTCTGGACAGTGCCATGAAAAAAAAAATAAATAAATAAAATAAAATACAGTTTCTTCAAAATATTAGCTTTTTGTTTCTTTTTAGCACCCTGAGTAAACTGCAAGTTAGCAGGTATAGCTACAGTGTGCTAGAAATTGTTTATTTCAGTGTTCTGTTACATGTTTCTCTTCTAATAAGGGACATGATGGCATTTTTTGAATTGTCATTCAGAGAAAAAAAAAAAATTGGAAAATACATTAGCATGTTAATGGGTGAATATGAAAATTCCTCAAAGCAAATTAGCCCATTAAGTTAATGTCAGCACTGCTACATGCACTTCTAAAGGGCATATGTTCTAAAAGGTTCAGTGTTTTTGCTGCCACCTCTCAACTTTCAGTCTAGTATTCATGCTCAACACATGCTTGATCTACAGACAGGCTATTTTTCTTTTACCTCTCAATATTGAACTTAGTTCTATCATTTAGAAAAAAAATCCATTATTTGCTGTATATCAGGGAACAAATCTGGAAAGCGCTTCTGGGCAAATGTAACCTCTATCCCTCTTTGACAAAACATGACCTGATGTGCAGCACAATTTGTGCAGTCCTGCTGCAAAGAGCGCTGAGAAAAGCCGTGTGTGCCATTCCCCATGCGTGTCCTTGGTATCTCTGTCCCATGGGGTTCTGTCTAGACCCAAGCTACATCGTGTCCACCAGCAATCCACACACAAACTGAGAGACTGACATGCAGCCAACAGCAACCTCCAGACAGCAGTGCAGGTTAGAGACAGCTGAAGAAGTATTCTGATGGAGGAATCTGATATTACATATATTAGCTTAGGGATGGACAAAGCCATTTAAGCAAATTCTCTAGTTATTTGATGTAGAGTTTTCAGCCAAGGAGATGCATGAAGTTGTGCATTGGTGGATAGTTTCATGTCACTCTCCTATTTAAAACAAATGAAATGCTATTATTGCATAAATGTATTGTGTGAAAAGAACAGGATGAAATTTAAGAATGAATCACAGTTTGGTGTATATTTTCATTTGTCTTCCCTCTGAACAAAAAGGGGACTCGTATTCTTTACCGACTTAAATATAAAAAACAAAGAAATGAAATTTCCACTTTTGCCTTTTAATATTCACTCTTGGAAATGGACATCTGCAATGGTTTTACCCAGGTGGGCAGCTGAGTTCCACCATGGCCTCTCTCACTCCCACTACTCAAAGGGGAAAGGGAAGAAAATATGGTACAAAGGGCTCAAGCATTGAGATAAGGACGGGGAGATCACTCAACAATTATCATAATGGGTAAAACAGGCTCAGAGTATGGAGATAGTAAGATTTATTGCTTATTAACAAGCTAGAGAAGTGGGAAACGAATGAAAGAAACCAGAAATGCCTTCCCTCCATCCACCTTCTTCCACCTTCTCCCCCTGAGCAGCGCAGGGGAATGGAGAATGGGGACTGCGGTCAGTCACTGATGCTTCATCTCCTCCGCTCCTTCTTGGTCCCTCTCTGCCCCTGCTCCCTGTGTGTTCCCTCCCATGGATGCCGTCCTTCCCGAAGCGAGCCTGCGGGGGCTGCCCACAGGCAGCAGCTCTTAAAGATCCGCTCCCACAGGGCTCTGTCCCACAGGGTCCATCCATCCCCCAGGAGCAAACTGCTCCAGCACGGGTCCCCCACGGGTGGGGGCAGCTCCCCCCAGACCCCCTGCTCCTGTGTGGGCTCCTCTCCATGGGCTGCAGCTCTGGCCTGGGGCCTGCTCCTGCGGGGGCTCTCCATGGGCCGCAGCCTCCTCCAGGCCACATCCACCTGCTCCACCGGGGGCTCCTCCACCCATGGGGGGGCTGCAGCGTGGAGATCTGCTCCATGGGGGACCCATGGGCTGCAGGGGGACAGCCTGCTCCACCAGGGGCCTCTCCCTGCACAGCCCGCAGGGGAACTGCTGCTGCCTGCCTGCAGCACCTCCTGCCTTCCTCCTGCAATGACCTGGTGGCTGCAGGGCTGCTTCTCACTCCTCTCTCTCTCCCAGCTGCTGTTCCCCAGCAGTATTTTCTTTCCCCCTTCCTTAAATCTGCTGTCACATAGGTGCAAACAGAGATGCTTATTGGCCCAGCTCTGGCCAGTGGCTGGGCCCTTATCCAACATAGGGCAGCTTCTGGATTCTCCTTGCAGAAGCTACTTCAGTGGCCCCCCTGCTACCAAAACCTTGCCACGCAAACCCACTACAACTTTGTTACACAGAACATTAAACTACAATTCTTTGGTCTTCATAAACTTTACACTCACTTTATTTTACTTTTCACTTATTTCAGTAAGAGGAATTAAGTCCAATGACAAATTAGATGTGCTTCTAAAACAAGAATAGCAAATCAGTAAAAATCATATCAAGACATTTATAAAAAGAGTAATACTTGGTGAAAAAAATGTGCTTTAAAATATTTAAACAATATTCTGCATTCCATGTCAGTTTGCTCGTCAGCTTTTCATGAATCATTTGGTACTGAATTCCTGATGTTGCACATTGCATATAGAAAACTTAGTTCTGTGAGAGGATATCTTATTTTTTTCCCTTAAAAGTTTGTCATGAAACATAATTTAGATCACACATGCTAAACTGGTGCCAGCTTAAACCACCTACATACTTTCCAGTTTGGCAGACATACTCCAAACACTGCTACAGTGTTTCTTCCAGTACATTCAAAAAAAGAATAACACCACATTTCAAAGTAAAGCATGCAGCATATTCCTAGAGATTTGAGGAGCAGCATATACTGCAACTGATTCTTCCTAAAATAAAAGGAAACTTTGAAGAAAGGAAAATGTTGTAAATCACTTGTTTTCTATTTTTAATTACAGCTTTCTATAATTTTCAGCATATCATCCTTAACACTCATACAGACCAACAAAAACATTCAGTGTCTAAAAACATTCAGTGTCTAAAATCTGTATTTGTTGCTTGAAGTTTTGGGTGTGCAAGAAAGTAATGTATAATGATTTATTGTCACTGGTATTGCCAAATGCATGGCTTTAGGTTTCCCTGGTAAGCAGCTCTAAGTGATGAAAAAAAATATGTGCCTGTTGTTTTAAGGCTCTTCCTGATAACATATCTGATGTTAGGTTTAAGCAGCACAGTAGATGGACAACATTGCTTTGAGGAAGATAATTTTTTTTTATAATTTTATTTCTGCTAAACCCTGAATCTAAATATGCAAATATTACACATGGAAATTTATGCAAATCCTTATCCAACTGTTTTTGTCTTGAAAACAGTAAACCTTTGATTTAAAAGTTCAAACCTCATCATATAATGTTTTCAATAGGTTTACTGTAAAAAAAAAAAAAAAAATTATTCTTGCATTGTAGCAGCTAATCAGAAAAGACAGCTGTTAACTTTTCATGGTATTTTTCCTTTTTTCTATTTTTCTGTTCTTCAGCCATAGAGAAAACACACTGTGGGGCTCATCCATACTTGTTTCTTGGTCCTACAGGCCACTCCTCTCATTCATTTTGCTGTGAGACAAAGCACTTCTACAGAAGGTTCTCTATCCACCTGAACTTTCTTCACTACAGAAGTGTGATCCTCTTTTTAGATACCAGGCTTCTACCCAATATGAGAGTGTTTGCTCAGCTCTGCTGAGCTGCATCAAGTTGTATTAATGATGACAACGGAGAGTCTAAAAACAAAAGGGAACAAATATCATCTGGACAGAATTTTCTCAGGCTGTTCCAAGTGTCTTTTTTTCCCCTCAAATCTGAGATGGGGCAGCGTAGTCACAAAGACATGATAGCAATCATTCACCCAGATCTGCTTGTTTGCTGGTGGCTGATCAGAGTGCAGCTGATGTCAGTATTATGCTTCAGGAATTCACCAGCAGGATGAAGACACTTCCACTGGACCTGCCTGGCTTAGTGAGTGGCTTACATATTTGCCTGTTAATTTTTTTTTTCACTTTTGGCTCACATGGTAGTTGATTAGGACCACCATTGGCTATAACTGGACAATACTCACTGCAAGGCGAGCAGGCTAGATGGGAGCATCATGCAGTGCAGCCTGTCTGTTAGCACCAGCTGCAGACTGGCAGATATATCATCACTGTGGCTGCACCTCTTCAGCAGCCCTAGCTCATGCAGATATGGGCTGCAGTTTTGGGGTTGAATTTCATCTCCTCTTACCAGCTCTGGGCAGTACCAGCTACATTGCTCCTTCCATAGGCCATTTTTCCTCTCTCAGGAGTCACAGAATTATAGAATTGAAGGGGTTGGAAGGGACCTCAAAAGATCATTGGATCCAACCCCCCTGCCAAAGCAGGTTCCTTAAAGCAGGCTGCCCAGGGAGGCATCCAGATGGACCTTAAATACCTCCAGAAAAGGAGACACCACAATCTCCCTGGGCAGCCTGACCCTATGCTCCATCACCCTCACCGTGAAGAAGTTCTTTCGCATGTTGGTGTGGAACTTCCTGTCCTCTATCTTGTGACCATTGTCCTGTCCCCGCAAACCAGTGAAAAGAGGTTGGCCAAATCCCTCTGTCTGTATTTATACACATTGATGAAATTCCCTCTCAATCTTCTTCTCTCCAGGCTGAACAGACCCAGGTCTCTCAGCCTTTCCTCATAAAGAAGATGCTTCAGGTCCCGTATCATCTTCGTGGCTCTCCGCTGGACTCTTTCCAGGAGATCCCTGTCTTTTTTGTACTGGGGAGCCCAGAACTGGACACAGTACTCCAAGTGAGGCCTGACCAGGGCAGAAAAAGGAAAACATGGAAGGAAAACATGGAAGTTCTGATTTGAAACACCAAAATATTTTATTTGAGAAAACCTGACAAACTATGCCACATCTGGCAATAAGATAGGTCTGCCTTAACAATCCTAATACTTCAGTTTTATTCAGTTTTAATTCCCAGGAGCACATGTGGCAGAATTATCCTCTAGCTTATGAGCGTCTGCCCATTGTTATTTATGAACACACAGCAAGCAGCAGAACATACCTATTTTGTAGTCTGCTATCTCTCAGCTGGTAACTGAACTGAACATCAATAATTAATAATAATAGTGCAGATGTGACAGTCTGAAAATAAACTTGCTTTGTTGGACCAGAAATTTCACAATGGAGTTTCATTGCATGACTGATAGGGCAATATAGATACTCAGCTAGTCAGAGAACTGTTGCTACATAAAGTGTCTTCCATTCTGCTCCCGATCCTGATCCTGCTTGTATTCACGTACGGTCACAGGCAGTTACACTAGCATAGACGAAAACAAAACAGAAGATGAGATTAACATCTAAATGCTGCTATGCTTAACTAATATTCATTAATTAAACTGTTCTATGATACTCTTAATGAAATATGTTGTTTTGTCTATTTTTTTCCTGGACAAGATGATACACTTCCATTTTCCAAAAAGTTAGAGTGGAAAATGCCTTTGAGAAGCCAATGTTGATCTGCTGGAGTTTATTAAGAAGATAAACAAACTTAAGCATGGTAATACAACCATATGCCATGGGAAGTATATGAAATACTGATTCCAATATTCACTCTGGTCTTTCTCTTCATTTTATAGACAGTCACAGCCAGTAGCAAATAAAATAAAATCTGGTATGTTATCATCCACTCACAAACTTCTCATTGTCAGCAATAAATGTCACAAAGCCTTGTGGCAATGGTAGTTTTTGTTGGCTGAACAGTAACTAATACACTCTTTTTATCTCCCTGTAACCACGCATGTTGACAAAGTCATCCTGTCGCTCAGCATTCCCAAATGAAAGCTTTGCTGCCAGCCAACAACTATGAGTTTTATCAGCAGCTCAGTAATATACCTAAACTGTTGCCACTCTCAGTTCAAGTGACATAAAATTTACTTTCCTCCATACTCTAGTCTAGTTATTTGTAGCTTTGGACAGATATTGTGGCCCCTGGATCAAACTCAAACACTGAGATTCACTGAAAAAGCCTTTCCTGTTGGGAACTTCAGATTTGCAGCTATCTTCTTTGGATTGGGATAGTGTCAATAGTACCAAAGGCTGCAGTTTTGCTCATGCAGCCTGGAAGTTGTTTCAAAAGCCAACAAACCCAACAAAATATGAGTCAGCAGCAGAGCACTGTATAGCTATGTGAGTATTTTGACAGATTTTTGATGGAGTACCTTCTCACTTATTACCTCCCTCACCTCTGCTACCCCTCAGGTCACTTTCTTTCTTCTGCTAGCTCCTCTCTGTCTGACTTCAACACAGCTTGTTTAAATTGTCAAGTATTGGTAATTTTAAAAGGATGATAGCTATGTGAGATACAGGCTGTATGTGGGAGAGTACAACAAGTTTTATTGGAATTTAGCCCACCAATCTAGCAGGACAAGTGACATCAATGTTCTTATATCTAGACTCAAACTGCAAAGTAACATAGCAATGTAATCCAGTAGTAGTAGTTATTTTTTAAGCATAACCTCATAGTATTAAGTTCTATCCTGCAACTGAAGAAACCTTTGGAGTGTCTGTAATCAGAATATTGCAAGACTCTGACCATTAAACCAAGAAATATATAGTGTATGCTTAATAATGAATGCTTTAATTAAAAAAAAAAAAAAAAAAAAAAGTAGTGTCATTTTGTCAGTCCTATTTCTTGTTTGAGCCACTGCCAAATCCATGCAAAGAACATCAAGTCATGAACAAATTAAATACAATTTCTGGAAATTTCAGCTTCAAGAAAGTCATGAACCGTGACTTAAAACAGGTCTTAAAGCTATTGTAGTGATAGATTCCAGCTGGCAGGCAGAGCAAATTACAGGATACTTGAAGAACTGTATATTGCACCTTCTAAGTACACACATATATTCTGGATATGCCTGGTACAAATCTAACAGACTTGTAACAGCATCAAAACCTAACTCTGTTGCAAAAAAACAATAAAATAAAATAAAATAAAATAAATAAAATAAAATAAAATAAAATAAAATAAAATAAAATAAAATAAAATAAAATAAAATAAATCCAAAGCAAAAGACTGAAGGATGAATTTCCATTGTTTTTATCATATGCATGTTAGAGACAATTTAACCCTTCTGAATTTCTAGGTTTATGAAGATAAAGTTAAAAGATAAGGTTAAAAATATGGAAAATGAATTCTTAACCTGAATTACAGGCATTCTGTAATAATCCAGTGCTCACTCCTTCTCAAAATGTGAAAGTCATTGTAGCATTTCTCTTTTTGTAGGATAACCAGGACAGAAAAGCCCATCTTCTATTTGAGTCAAGGTTTCATGTGTTTAGTAGGTAGGCTTTAGAGGAAAACATACTTCTACAATATCTAATTTCTCCAGGCATCATGAGATACTCATGCAGAACTGGCAGTGAAAACAGTGAGCCTTGGAGGTCACAAGATGCTTATAAAACTCCCCAGGGGGACCAAAGGAGAGACAGCATCCTCCTGCTGTAATTCTTACTCTATGCTGGCTGACAAAGAACTTAGGACTGTCTCAGCAGAGTGCATTGCAGCTGCATTTGCTGTATAACACAATGTTCCACAGAAAAATTCAAGACAGCTGAGCCACTACAGCAAGACTCTGGAATAACACTGCTCCCAATACTTTGTTAATTTGCTCCAGCTGACCTTAGGTATCACCATGCAGTGCTTAGTTCATGCAGTATGCACTTCAAATGCAAACTACTCCTGCAAAATAATTGCAGTTCTCCGTGTGGATAGGGTGACAAAACCCAGCACACACAGCCTGTGATTTCAGGAAGTTCCTTGTAAGCAGTAAGCAGAAGGGGTCAGGCAGCAGCTCAGTGATCACACGATAGATGTCTCATCTATACATTGCTGCCTCAACAAGAGAGGGTGAACTATGGTTTCAGAGGAGTTGTGGGGAGGGAGTCAGAAGGCTTGTGCATGGCTCCTGGAAACACTGAGGAAAATGAAGAGAGGCAGGTGCATATCAGCTCTAATTACCAGGAACAGTAGGGAGGACCTCACTCCATCCTCCTTTTTTTTTTTTCTTTCTTGCCACCATTGGGATTAAAACTTACTTCACACATAAAATCAAGATAAGAGCTGTAGCTGCCTTGTGTTCACAGCAGGGAGGCTTTTCATAAACTCTTCACTCCTTCTACTTGTAGCAGCCATCCTCTGCCACGAGTTCACATTGTAAGAGCAACTTACTCCAAGGAAAAGAATAAATCAATGTATTTTATCTTAAATTACCTCCTGTCTCATGCACTATAAATATATACTTACAGTGCTTTGGTCACAGCAAGTAAAAAGGTGTTATATCAATTAAAAGACAATTGATATGGAAAGGCTCCCCTGGAAAACCAACACTTTGTGTTTTCAGGCCCAGTTTGACAAAGACAAGTCTAAATGACATCCATAGTTTTTCCGTATGTACGTTTTAAACTTTGCCTTTCAGATGTACCCTAAACAACACAACCAGCATCTGCCATGTGAGGTGATTGCTTTTCCTCTTGTTCCTGGAGGGCAAAACTCTGTAGGAAATCCATACTAATTGAACTGAAATATGCACTTTGCTAGACATTAGGAGAGGCAAACTGTACTAAGGGAAGCAAAAATAAAGAAAATATATAAATAAATAAATTATATTTCAAAACAAGTCTGAAGAAAAAACAGGACTCTAGCAGTCTCTAGTGCGAAAGAGAGAGAAGCCTGGATATTGCAGCTCCCTTATTATAAACAATGAGATAATGCAACTGAGTGTTACAGCCTCTGGGAGAAAAGCAAAGAACAAAATATGAAACAGACAGAAAGGATATGGATGTAAACCCTCTTTTGATGCAATATTTAATATCAGTCTTTTCACTTTCGGCTACTGGGTGAGAATCACCAAACACATCATTAAGACCTAGTGACAAGTCACCCACAAAAAAAAAAAAAAAAAAAAAAAAAAAAAAAAACACTGCACCTGCAATTAAAAAAAAATAAAAAATAAAAATAAAAAAAAAAAAAGGCAGATTAAAATTGCATGGGTGTAAGCTGTGGAAAAGTTGAGAGAAATAACAAACATCTCTTTTGTATTATATTTTTAGATGTGCAAATTTAAATTAGCTGTCATAGACTCTATTTTTATTTAGTACAGCCTTTGTAATCTTTGTAATAATTCACATTTTTATGAATTTTTAAACCACAAATACTCAATGGTTTACACAGCAGTTGAAGTTGTATTTCTAAGCCGACTTAAAGACTGTTCCTTCGTAGAAAATCAATATTGGTAGCTGGTCTTAAATACAAGTCCTTTTTCATTTTTTATAATCTTCATAAAGTTTTGTTGTCAATATGTGAACAGATTACTGAAAATATAGAAGTAACCAAGAATGATCAGCAAATGTTGCCCCTAGGTGAAAATTCATACAGTATCAGTTAAGAGAGATTTATATATGGGAAAAGTCATGGGTGTTTGGAATGACTTTTCAGTCTCCATGGAGACTCTTCACTGAGTTAGTTACTGCAGTTAAAGCTTAGATATATAAATAAATGCACAGGTACTACAGCTAGAGGGGAAGTCTGGGTTTACTGGAGGCTTCAGAAGTGCTTTCTGTACTGTGTACCACAGTAAAACTATCTTCTAGATGCATTGTGTTACTATGAAAGCAAAAACTAATCTTTTCCTCAAGTGTAAATTATTATTTTTTTTAATCTGAATAGTTATTTAGATGTCTTCTTATTTCCCATCCCATAGGACAGAACTTCCAGGACTCATACTTTCCAGAAATCTGGGCTATGTTGCAGGTTCTTCTGCAGGTATACGATAGCTGCAAGCCATGATCAAAACCTTAATTTGTTTTAATTCCAGTTCTACACTTAAGTATTTTTCTTTCACGGTAAGGTCACACTGGGAAAACCCACTCAGAATTGGTTGTGTTAACAAGAGATATTCCAACAGCAGAAGGAGGCAGAAGGGAACTGTGTAAAGGGGTGACAATATTGCAGATCTCAAAGAGGCTGAAAGCACTGTCTCACACAGCAAACAGGGAGTACATGCAGACATAGCAAATGATATGAGGCCCTATCTCATTTTTGGACAGAAGGGCAAAAGCCTAAATGGACAGAAAGGAGGATTTTAAATGAGGAAACTGATAAAAGAAATAGGTCCTCCAAATGAAAGTCAGATGAGGAAAAGCAAAGTGTTTGTCTAGAGTGATAGTTCTGTTGGAAAGTAGATACGTTTCTAGTAGAGAAGGATGGGAAGGTGATCAGATGTCCCTCAGAGCTTTCTGCAAGTCAATTTCTGTAATAGGCAAAGGGCAGCAGCTCTTTCTGAGGGGCACAGGGCTGCCAGAGGTATCGGAAGAATACCGTTATTCTTGCTGTGGGAGCCAGAGGATGCCACCAATTGGAGGAAGCTGAGTGAGCGCTGGGGAGCGCGGCAGGAAGGATCATCCCCCACAGCCTGGGTACCAGCTCTCAGGCTGCAAGTGGGATGGATGGAGCAGGAGGTCTCATACACTAAAACTGCTGGGGAACTGCTGCTGGAATCCAGTCTGTATCTGGTTATTGTTGTTTATCTTTATTCATACATCCCCTCATACTGATTTCTCTCCATAGTCTCCATTGCAGCTCTTCAAAAACTATTTTTCACTACTCTGTGGCTCAGCTATCTTCCATACGTTCTGGCCTATAGACATCTTCATTTTCCTTGGTTTTCTTCTTGAGTATCTTGAGGCTGCTCTTCCAAAAGAAGGGTTTATCCACATCATGTTTACCTGGTTAAAGACTTCATAGGAAGGGATGAAATTGGAAAGAAGGAAAAGTTTTTACTGGGAAGGTGAAGAATTCTGTAGACTAAGAGTAGTACATAAAACAGAAGGTTTGAAAAATATATTTGAGCAGTTCTTGGAGCGATTCTGTTTTGTTTTCACACAGGAGAGTCCACTCATGGACAAGTATCAGTAGAAAGTCCCTGAAAAAATTCTCTTCTGTTTCAGTCTTAGTTTATATAACAAACTACTGAAGTTGACTTTCCTGACAGTAAAGGTTATCTTGAGAAAAATATAGCAAAAGACCAAATAAGGGTATTTCAATATTGATCTGGTATATTCATAGCACAAAGCTGCAGCTGATAATGACAATCTTTTCTCCTCAAAATCATTTCCTGAACATTAAGGACTAAAGTGAACTTTCAAAGCACAGTTAGCTTAAAACAGCCGTGAACCACAGGGATGGCCTGGAAAAATTCAGGTATCTGTCTTCTCCCTGAATGTGGCTGGTAACCCACACTGTTTTATGAAAGAAGAAGTTGAAATACTAGAGTTCATCCCATGAGTGAAAGGTGATGGAAATACATTAAACTATTAACTTACCTATTGGGTAAGTTAAGGCAGTTAATATTTCTATGAGGTGTGCAAAGGGAGGAGGGCTGAACACTCGCCCATGCTCCTCCATCCTATTATCATATACAGAGGAAGTGCTTAAGTTTGCTTTTATGGTCCCCAGACTATAGTGTGCAGTCTCACATGCAGCCAGCTCATTCCCCAGCCATGCACAGATCTTGCTAGCCTCTGCCCTTGCCTAGCTAGTCAGGCAGAACTAGAGGAGTGTTTTGAAGTGTAAAATTGCACTGTGTGTGCATGTTGGATTAAAATATTATTGTACAATCTTACAGATTGCATGGCTCCCTGACACAATTTAAATGCAGATGGTTTTTACCATTGTAGAGGCAAAAATCTCCCGTGGTTTCCTGCCTGGATACAGTACCGTAGCTTTCCATTTTCTCTAATAATCTTGTTGCCCCTGAGTAATTTCCTACCTTCACATTCTAGTAAATGTTCCACATTTGCTGTTTGTTTTGCTGCTGTTTTCATAGTAGGATTTCCTGCGTAGCTGAGATCATATGGGACACCCAGTCCTTTTCTGCTTTATTGTCTCATGCTGTATCTATTCCTTTTTGTTTTTCTTGTAAAACAAAACAAAACAAAACAAAATGGGGGTGGAAGGATAGAGAGAGCAGGGTATCTAGATCCTAGCCCCATGCAAGTTGTGCTTCGAGCTGAATGCAAAGCAAAATGGAATTCTCCTTCTGGCTTCAATAAGACCAACTTTTCCTTGTCTGTCTCTTTCTTTTGGCTTATTGGGATATGCAGCAGTCTCAAAAAAACATGTTCTTGATCTCATTTTCTTTAATAAAGATGTTGGATTTTTTTTTTAAAAAAATGAAGTTTTTCATGCTACAAAACCTACTGTGGGAAATGATGATTTAGGCTCATTCTTATTTAGTAGAATATTTGGATCATTAATTCCATGATGTCTGTACACATCCAATTTTTATACTTCCTATGCTTTTTCACCCTGTTAGAAGTATTATCTCCTACTGGAATCAAGCTTCCAACACACTTGGACTGACCTGAAATCAAGATCTTGATTTAGATGTTGAAAAAAAATCTCCTCATGGTAGTAGAGGTCACCAGGAAGTGAATGGCATCATAAAAAAAATCTATTTCTCTATGTGAATGTATTTATCTTTATTAGAGATCAGTGATATGGTTATTAAATACTAACTCCACGAAATGCAGCACTTCTTTCTTATGTGGTGAGATATGAACCACAAAATCAAACTGAATGCAGTCTTCATGAGCATCCTTGGAGTGAAAATTCTTGTAATCACAAGTGTTTGGATTAATTTTTAAGCATTATTAAGTCAATCACACTTCAATTTTACTCACTTGCTTTTTGGGCTTCTTTATTTATCCTGAAGGCACAGCGGTATTTTCCTGTGTATACCTAATTGAAAACTATTGATTTGTTATATATTGGTTATTCTTCTTTTTTTTATTATTATTTTTTTATTTTTTTACAGCCATGTCCAACATATAAGAATTTGCTTCAGAGAAAGCTAAATACCTCCGTAGTGTTAAAAATCAAGTTTTAAATATCTTTTATTTTTTCATTTGCAGATATATTTAAGGCCATCAAGAAAGAAATCAGCAAGTCCTTCCTAATTAAATGCCTGAGAAATATTAATAATATTGCTTGTTTAATATTCATCATTTAGTTAGCATTTATAGCATTCTTTTTGATTCCCATCTCCCAGTGAAATTTTCTTTTATTTAATTCTGCATTCAAAAACATAAATAATAATAATAATAATAAAAGAGGAAACCAAAGGAGAGGAAAGAGAGAGTTTCTGAAAAGAATGCGTACATACCTTGTTGTGGTTTCCTTCTGAGCCTTAGCAATGAAGACTGAAGGAAATGTCTTTCAGTTTTATCTAGTATTTGGACAGCAGTGAGAGAAGCAAAAGTTATGAAAAAAAAAAAAAAAAGAAGACGGAATCTTAAATCAGGTGGCAAATTATTTTGTTGTTTTTCTCTGCTTCTTCTTTGGGTATTTAAAATTTTAAATTAGAATATTTGGGGTTGTAAATCACTTGGGGGGCTTTGAATTTTTGGAAGATGAATTATAATAAAGTAGAAAATAGAAAATAGTATGAGTGAAAACTAAAAGGCCCAAATTAAATGATTTTAAGAAATTGAAGTTGAGTCTGAATAGTTAGATTCCATTCTCAAGAAGGATAGGAAAGAGTGATATGAGACTTTTTTTTTCTTTGTCTTTATTGAGGAAAGAGAATTGAGATTTCATCAGGTCAGAAGTATTGGATATACTCGTTCCAGCCATTTTCCATTTTGGGAAACTCTCTACATGAATAGCTAACAAGCAGTACACATTTTGTGCTAGATCACTGTAAGACAGAAGAGCAGTGCTGCTCAGCCTCCAGGCCAGGTCTAGTTTAAAGCCAGAGCAAATTATTGCATTTAGAAACCACAGGAACCCATCTGTGCAGCCAGGCCATATGCCAGGGCTAAGCAGGCATCCCTGGTGCATCAGTGTCCTTGCTGTTGTCAGCAGAGCTTTAGACCTCTGAGGAACAGGGTTCAAGAATATAACCTTTTAAAGTTTTACACAAATTCCAGACATATTCTAAGATAAAATATCATACTCACAATAAAAATAAGTCAGTATATATGCCTACTGATATATCTAAAAACAAGCAGACAAAAAATGAAAATAAATTACTCTGGAGCTAATCTTCCTCCAGACACTTATTGCTTTCCTAGGTGAATTCATTGCAGCTCGTAATTCATAGTATTTTTTAAACTCAGCCCTATGTAATCATATATCTGTAACTTAGTGAGTAGGTGGTAAATACAGTATAAACTAGAAACACAACAAACAACAGAGTGTCGGTTTAGCAAAGCACACCTTGATCTTGGTGTCTTAGACACATTAAAAAAAGACAGAGATGTTGTGTGTTAAAGTAATTAAAAAAACAAAAAACAAACAAACAAAAAAAAAAAAACACTACTCTTGGTTGCTTCTCTTGGTGATTACAAGGACATTACTACCATGTTGCTTGAGCAAGTTAAGAGTCCACCTGTGTGATTCTTAGATCGGCATTAATTAAGTATAATTGTTTTGCTTGCACCTCACACAAATAGTACATCCAGAGTGCTTTGTTGTTATCTTCAAATATGTTTGATTGCTAAAGAGTGTTTTGGAAGATCTGCAAAGTCTGGCATTTTTCAGATTCAAAAATGAAGAAAGAGTTGGGTTTCAGTTTTTCAACCTCAGTGACTGTGTTGTGGATGAGCGGCCTGTCCAATATCAGACTTTCTGCATAAATTTCAATCTGTTTTTTGTTGTCACTGGTCTATAACGAAGTGTGACCAAAAAAAAAAAAAAAAAAAAAGACAACTAGACAACTAGGGAAGAATGGAGCCATGATCATGAATGTGTTAACTTACAAAACATTTCAGCTGTAGGAAAATGCAATTTGTGATGACATACAGTTGACAGATGTCCTAGGAAGGAAGGTGTTAATCTTCAACTAGACAGAGTTAATTAGAATAATAGAAGGATATAAGAATGAGGTCTGTAAATTCTATTACTGATATTCTTATGTCAATATAAGATATTACAGGAAAAGCAGACAATTGAACTTTGGGGGAATTATGAACTGCAAAGAGATTATAACCTAATTGTTGACACTTGGTCAATATGAATGATTTTTGTGATGGATTTTAAACCCTATTGTAAGAATGTGTATAATTATCTGATCTGAACACAGTAGATGCTGAAAAAGGACCTAGAAAGAAATTCTCTGACAATCATTTTCAGCCTTATCTGGTCTGCCTGATAAATGTCCAGCATTTTAGAAAAATGCTGGACAAGAAATAGGTCTGTAAACAGACAAGAAATAGGTCTCTAAACCAGTAGGGAGCACATCCTGTGTCTGGCCTGCAGCTGGCTACATCATTGGGCTGGGCAAGTCCTGTTTCCGTGGCCAAACTAACACAATTTTTTTCAGATTTCAGTAAACCAAATATAGATAGATAGATAGATAGATAGATAGATAGATAGATAGATAGATAGACAGACAGACAGACAGGCAGACAGACAGACAGACAGATAGATAGGTAGGTAGGTAGGTAGATAGATAGATAGATAGATATTTTTTTTTCTTTGAAGAGGATAAGTTTACTCAAGTAAGAGCTGGGGAAAATGCCAGGGTGAGGAAAATATTTTCTTTCTTGAAACTGGTAAGAGCAGAACTGAATTGACTTTCTTGTGAGAGAGACTGTGTAGCTTGCAAAGGACTCCAGTTCGTTTTGTTACCACCTGTACCTTCACAATAGAAATAAAGAGAAGGAATTATGTAGTCTTCCCAAACATACAATTTCAATGGCAAGGATCCTTTTTCTACCATAGCAGCCAGTGTTCAGAGCACTTGCTACTCATGCAGGCATCTTAATATAAATACCTTTTCTACCTGAGAGTTTTTGAGCCTACCTTGCCATGTCACTGCTTCTCAGTTACATGTCCTGACTATCATACTTTGGGATATTTAAAAGATTATTTTCATACCCTTTGGGAACTCAAAGTCATATTTTATAAGATGCACTCCATATATATTTTCAGGCTTTTGTAGTCAAAGAATGAGAATAAAAAAATTACCCTGTAGCTTCAACAGTTTATGTGAAGAAAGAGATGAGTCTTCTTTGTTGCTGAGTTATTAAATCAACCAGAAAAAAAACATATTTATAATGAAAGCTATTCAGCAACCTGTCAAGGCACTAAACATTTCAGGTTTATTTTAGGCTAATTAACTAATACACTACTGTCCAGAACAGCAAGGATGTGCAAAGACATTCACTATAGGACTCTAAATGCTGCATAAATTACCACAGTTATACATTTTCTCTGAAAAGTTCAGAGTCTATTAAGTCCAGAGTAGTAGCAGTAGTGCTAGAGTAGCTACCTACTGAGATGGAAGAGAATTCTAAAACCTAAGCAGTCTCACAACTCAAGCTCTTTTCACTAATAAGAGTGACAGAAGAACTATGTGTGAAGATAAGCCTCTTGGCCACAACACAGATCTGCAGTAATTTGAGCTTTGGAGTTATCATAATACACTTCTCAGGGTGGTCAGTCTTGCTAAAGTTGCCAGATTCAAAAAGCTCCATAAAAAAAAAGGACTATGAAAGGCATCAGACAATTGCTACCTGACATGATGTAAAACAGGGATGTAGAAAATAACCTTTGAGTATCATTATTTAATGAACAGTAACAGAACTTGGCTTTGGATTCTAAGAAATAGGAAATGAGTTTATTTAATTCATCTTTTTTAGTGTTTTGAATGTTTTCAGAGCTTTATCCAGGACCATGATGGCCAATATTCTTTTCTTTTTATTTTTTTTTTCAAAGTAATATAAGAATCTCAAGAGCTGATATTTCAAAGAAAATGCTGAATTTTTATAAGAAATGCTAAGAGTAAAATCTTGGCACTTGAATGCTGCAAACATATAACCCTTTAATAAATTTATTTGCAAGAAACATACCCTCGAATAAACAAATCCATATGTTCTCCCTGAGAATTATTTAAAAAATGATAGGCTTCAGGAAACGTGCTGTGTACAGTGACTTTAAGAGTGGCTCTAAAAATCACATTATCAAGTAGCCACGATGATGTGAACTACCTGTACATTAGGAATATAACCCAATTTTATTTTCACAGAGTTGTTTTTTACAATCCTCAGTTAATTTTTTTTTTTTCCTTCATGAAATTTAGTTGATTTTCAGTTTATGAGTTTTTGGCTTTCCTTTCTTTCTGTTTTTTCTGCAACTTTGGCTTTCCATGATGCCAAGGAGCAAAGATTAAATCTCCCCAAAATATACTAGACAAAATGAAAATTGACAAATGCACCAGGTAACACTGATTGTTTCTGGGGTCTGATGTCACGGGTTCTGGGAACTTGTTAATGTTAGGTCAGAGGTTGGACTAGGCAATCTTGGAGGTCTCTTCCAACCTAGATGATTCTGTGATTCTGTATTGTCTCTGTGTGATGCTAGAAAGTATTGTAAAACTTTGACATCCAGACTACCTAGGGGGCACTAAATAAGTAATACAAGGTTCTGTATGCATGCTTTCCATGTATTATTCTTTTATTATTAGTGATCCTTTTTTTTTCATATTCCCCTACCCTGAAGCTTAATAGAATATTATGAGAACTGATTTAGTCCTTCTGTTGTTAATGCACAGCATTAAAGGTCTTATCAAAACTTACTCCCAGTTGTAATAGACTTCATGCAAAAATTCCACGTAATATGTCAGCTCTTGCAAAAATTAAACAAGCTTTTTGAACTGAGGCTGACAAAAAAGACAAAATAATACTAAATATCTGGTGGAACTTTATGTCAGGCTTGTAAGTTCTATGATAGGATGAGGGGTGGCTTGTTTCCTTAAACAGTTTTTTACATATACTCATTAAGTGGTTATTCTAAAGAAAATATGTTGGTCAAAATAGTTTTAAATTTTCACAAGTATTCTAAGTAAATTGGATACAAATTCTTGTCAAGGAGATCTGTGTTTTTACATTACTGTTATTAAATATCTTTCTTACTTCAAAGTGTAGGGAAAACAAAGTAATGCATTTAAACAGTACATTAATACTCTTTGATGTGCAGACATTCTTATAAACTTTGCAAAAAGTTCCACCTTAAATCCATACAGAGCAGTTAGAAATAGGTCAACGCTGAGCATCTTGTTTGATGAAAGAATCAAACCTGTTTCCAAGGTAACCAATCCTATCCTTTATAAATCTCTGCCATGCTTCCACCTGTTTTGTGAAGCTGAATGCTTTTTTCATTTCCTGAGATATAGTTTGAACTTTAGCACACGCATGTACACACACACCACATGCTGCTTTCTTTCCACCGTGACAAAGGAGACAACAAAAGTAAATAGGAGATGGTTAATATTTAAACTAGTAATGCAGGTGTCTAAGTACCGCATTTTTAGAGGTATTGTAAGTGGTGCCAATCAGCACTTGACCAAGTTGCTCTCACAGATTAATTTTGGATGGATTCCTGGGTATCTGGACTTCAGGTCACTATAGTTTCCTTTGTTCTTTGCTCTTTATACAGGTTAGGAAGGGTACTTTATTTTATGGAGAGTAATGCGGATGTGTCAATAGAGGCAAATGATATTCAATAATGCAATTTAATGCATAAATTGCTATCTGTTGCATTAGGTGATTGTTCTGCACATCTGATAGTAACATGTAAAGGTGGAACGCTTATTTTAGAGAATTCTCTTTGCACATTCCACACACTTCTACAACATAAAACAAAAGGTTTGAAAGATCATTCTTATTATTTCTTTTCTTAAAATCATTTTTTTTCTATTGAGACAGTAAGCTTTTAGTAGGTTTGGTACAAAAAATGTGTGGCAGAAGAGTAGAAAAAAGCACAGAATGAAGATGGGCTATGAAACAAACCTTGAATAGTATCTTCTTTTATATGGAAGAAAAGTTTGGACATGACACCTCATTGAGGACATTCTGAATGTTGCCAGTGTTTTAGAGAAAGCATGCCCAATAATAATTAATTTTGCTGTTGTTTTAATTAATTATTGACTACACGTGCCTAAAATAAAACAAAGCAATTGTTGCAAGACAAACTTTTCCTGTCTTCAATAGGAGAAATATTAAATCTATATGTCACTTTAATAGGGGACTTGATAGTGATATAAGACATGATCTTACATATGATAATCCAGTAGAAATGCGCTATATCTAGGTACCTTTTAATCATATAATTCACTAATATTAATCAAAGAATGCCTAAGAGTTTTGTTTAAGTCCTTTGTAAGCCACTCATGTTTTCAATTTATCTTTTTAAAATTTAATTTGCTATCTGCAGAGTGGCCAGTTTTAACAATTAAACAGATCATCTTAATAAGAGATACTACCTGTGACAGACAGTGTCTTAAACAAAAAAACAGGTAATTTACCAAATAAAATTCTGTTGAGGTCTCTTCTATTATAAATGAGTGAACACAGTGTTGCTCAAACAGCCATGTCTTTAGTTTAATTAGAAACACCGAGATCATGTTAAACTTCTGTTTGAGTAGGCATTATATTCTTCTACTGTCAGAATTAGAAGAAAGCTATTTTCATGAATAAGCTTCAATGCTTGTTATTGCTTTAGATGACTCTAGCAAAGGCAACTTTCAGTAGCATTTCCATCTGTAGTGGAAACTCTGCAAAGCCTCAGCACATGTTGCACAGTTCAAGGAGAAGCAGTGAAAGGGATTCATGTTTCTCTTATGAAAGCCTTGAGCAAGTATCTTTCTTACTGCATCTTCTGGATAATGTCTTATAACAATCGGCATAAAACACATCAGAGGTTATTTCTTCCTAAAGGAATAGCAAAATACATTCTTTATGCATGGGCTTACTTATTTTTAAAGTATTTATTTTACAATATTCCATAATTAAAAGTGTTCATATAACATCACCCTATCTAGGTCTTGTTTAATAGCCTGTAACACTTTGGTCAGAAGAGTAGACCTATCTATTAATTGTATTATTTTGAAAACTGCTCATCATCCAGAATATAAAGAAGTTGTAGAACATATACTCAATATTTAGTAAATTCCTGAACTTGGAGGAGATTTAGAACTTGTCAGTAAATGTTTGTCTTGGTGATTGCTCAGGTCATTGCTGGATTTTTCTACACTTGGTCTCCGTATTTTCAGTCCAGAGTTAATTTTCTCTAACTCTTTATATCTAGAATCTTCAACCTCTGAAAAGGCTGTGTATTTTCTATGTGTATTGCATATTAATTAATTTTCTTTTGGCTCTTCTGTTCTATGTAACTTAGATGACTAAACAGTGTTCTATTAGTTATAATTTTCATCTGGAGGCCAGTCACTAGTGGCGTTCCCCAGGGCTTGGTACTGGGGCCGGTCCTCTTTAATATCTTCATTGATGATCTGGATGAGGGGATCGAGTGCACCCTTAGTAAGTTCACAGATGACACCAAGTTAGGTGTGTGTGTCTATCTGCTCGAGAGTAGGAAGGCCCTGCAGGAGGATCTGGATAGGCTGGACCGATGGGCTAAGGTCAACTGCATGAAGGTCAACAAGGCCAAGTGCCGGGTCCTGCACCTGGGGTGCAATAACCCCAAGCAGAGCTACAGGCTGGAAGAGGAGTGGTTGGAAAGCTGTCAGGTGGAGAAGGACCTGGGAGTATTGGTTGATAGTCGGCTGAATATGAGCCAGCAGTGTGCTCAGGTGGCCAAGAAGGCCAACGGCATCCTGGCCTGCATAAGAAGCAGTGTGGCCAGCAGGTCTAAGGAAGTGATTGTCCTCCTGTACTCGGCTCTGGTGAGGCCACGCCTTGAGTACTGTGTTCAGTTTTGTGCCCCTCACTACGAGAAGGACATCGAGGTGCTCGAAAGAGTCCAGAGAAGGGCTACAAAGCTGGTGAGGGGCCTGGAGAACAAGTCCTACGAGGAGCGGCTGAGGGAGCTGGGCTTGTTCAGCCTGGAGAAAAGGAGGCTCAGGGGTGACCTTATCACTCTTTATAAGTACATTAAAGGAAGCTGTAGAGAGGTGGGGGTTGGTCTATTCTCCCACATACCTGGTGACAGGATGAGGGGGAATGGGCTAAAGTTGTGCCAGGGGTGTTTTAGGTTGGATATTAGGAAGAACTTCTTTACTGAAAGGGTTGTGAGGCATTGGAATGGGCTGCCCAGGGAAGTCGTTGAGTCACCATTCCTGGAGGTCTTTAAAAGACATTTAGATGTTGAACTTAGTGATGTGGTGTAGTGGAGGACTTGTTAGTGTTAGGTCAGAGGGTGGACTCGATGATCTTGAGGTCTCTTCCAACCTAGACAATTCTGTGATTCTGTGATTCTGTGATAATAAAATCAATCTCTCATAAATTTTTAGATATTAGTCTAAGCCACTCATCATGGCTCTATTTTAAATCAAAGAACAGAAGGAAGAGACTGGGAGGCGAGATTCATTTATCAAATTTTCACAGTCATTATAAAGTGGAATGAACTGCTCTCTGACAGGTCCTGTGCCTTTGTTTTGACCATCAAAGGAGCCAAAGCAACAGACTTGGTAGAATAGATGCCCAGGTAGTTAAAACAGTTAAAACACCCAAATCCTAGCCTTGCTATATTTTGTTTTGGACTTCTGATTGCTGACTGTTTCATGAAGAAGTCATGTAGAAATACTGCAGACACTCAGGATCCAAATGTCAAGATTTTGTTTAACCAGCTAGGAAACGTTTTCATTTACTAGCTGTTTATGGATAAAGAGAGTGTGGGTGGTTTGGAGACATGGGACTCTTTCATCCACTTTACTGCATCATTCCATGCTTGGACCATGGACCCATAACTGATATCAAGCATCTTGGTTTTATCTTGTGCTACAATTATATAATAAAGTGACTTCAACAGTTTTGGGGATTCAGAGACTCATGCTTTCAAAGATGGTGCTGTAGTGCATATAAATGAATTTCCTCTGGAATAGAATGCACATAACATATCTGCAAAGTGCAAAGAGAAAAGCTGGTGTATGGCTGGGTGGTTCTAATAAGAAGTGCAGTAAATTGATTTGCCTCATGGAAAAAGAAAAATGTATATATATATACATGTATATATTCAGAGCCATAGTAAGCCAAACTTCTCAGCTACATTACTAAGAAAGAAGCAGCTTGAAATCAAAATGTTCCCTGCCAATGGAAGCTGCAGAAAACCCAGAATAGCATCTAGTTTATACCTCTGTGCTAGACATTCCCCATGAGCCACTGTCAGCGTTCACATTTTTTTAATTGGATATGCAACTTTAATCATCCAGCTTTTAAGCATGGTGAAGTAATTGATTTTTACAAGCCAGCAGTGAACCATTTGCCACAGTGTAACGTGATTCATTGCTGTAGTCCCAAACTAGAGTTAAGGAATCACTGGGCTAGCTTTTTCCTAAAAAGTGTTTATCTATCCTATTTTTAAAGTCGCTAGAAAAGAGGTCCCATAACTTCCATGACTCTGTTCCACTGATTGTCTATGTCTGCTGTTTGAACGTTTACCCATTAGCGAAAAGCTACTTCCCTGAAAATTAGGCAAATTTGCAACAAATTTGGTTTCTTCATCTCTCTACAGTTGAGGCAAATCACTTTTTTTTCTCTACATCCTTTTTCTAAGCAATAGAGTGCTGTTACTATGTTGCTTTTTTTAACACCTCTTATCCCTCTGAAGTAAAATTGCAATCCATTCACATTTGTTCACAAATCATATACTCTGAACCTCAGATATATCTTGTTTCTCTCCTCTATAATCTTCTAGACTTGTCTGTGCATTTCTTAAAGTGTAGTGCTCAAAACAGAGCAAAAGTCCTGCAAAAGACAAGTAAAATGAATAATCTCTGTTCTTTTTAACACCTCTTAAGTGTATTATACATATGAGGTTTCTGATCACTGTAGCCTTAGACTCCTTAGAAACACCATCTAGTCAGTTATTCAAAAGCTCACCTTTATGTATTTGCTGTCTTCTTCCAGAAGGTAGCACTTTGCACTTGTCTATATTATATCTCATTGATTCCAGATTGCTTTATCACTCTATCAAGACCATTTAGAATTCTGATCCCACTTCTCTGAAGTGCTTGCAAATACCTCCCTCCAGCTTGGTGTCTTTGTTATTCTATCGTGTCAAGCAAGTCATTAACATAGCAGCTAATAGTCAGACCACATTCATTGGGCCTATCTAGCTTGACAAAGAATCATTCATAAGTAACATGAGCACAGATTTTAATTTTGTTCTGTTTCTCTTCATTTGCTGCTGTATAGAAAATTCCTCTTACATGTTAACCTTATTAAAACCAAGAGGAGTCTTAATCATTTTCTCCCCTGTACCTTCCAGGTTATTTAGCCTAACAATGAAGGCAACTACATTGGTTTGACATTCTTCTATGGACGTAGCAGTGTCAGTAACAAACCTATAGTGGCTATGTCTTATGAACTTGTTATACCTAAAGAGCCAGAAAACTGATCTGGTTTTAAATATTTACATCCATTAAGTGGGTTTACTGGTCTATAATTCCTCACCTTTTGCTTTTCATGCTTTTTTGTTTTGTTTTGTTTTGATTTGTTTTGACTTGATTTGATTTGATTTAAACTATCCTAAATTTTCCTGTCTATAATTTCTTGGGACCTATGTGTCTCCACAGGATGTCAAAGATAATCTCTAATAATCTAGAGATAACTTCAGTAGTTTCCTTAATGATTTGCGGTGAGCTTTATCAGGCTCTGCTGATTTTAATACACCTAAATTGCCTGAACATTCATTAACATCTTCCTTGCTATTTTGGCATACTCTCCTCTGCTGTTATTAAATTTGCATTATGCATGAAAACCAAACTTTATTCTAAAGACTGAATAAGGCATCAAGTACAGAATATTGAACACTTGGCCTTTCTCAAGCCATTGTGTTTCTTCTTTGCTCCATCAGCAGATCTAGTTAAATTTTTTTCCAGCTTACTTCTAATGCAAAATTTCTTTAGTTTTATGTTTATATCCCCCATAACTGCTTGAAACATAACTCTTGCTGTTTGTAAGAGTAAGACTGAATAATTCATACTGAGCCCCTCAGTCAGGTTGATATTGATAGCTTTGTTCCATGCAAAAATGCTTTTTTGTTTATCACCAATCACTTAAAGACATTTCCACAAATGCAAATTCTGTGCAGGTGTAGATGAGCGATCATCCCATACATGAGGGATTTTGTGTAATTCAGCTACTTTCAAATCACTGCTTAAGTCAGGTGAAAATTAAACACAAATAAAATATGCCATTTTTGGACAATGTAATAAAATTGGACTAAAGAGACAATATTTAAAACGCTTTTTTTTTTTTTTTTCTTCAAAATTCTTGTGTGATACAATTGCCCGAAAGCTTTCCTGTTCTCCCATGTCTGTCACTGGGCATCTTTGAACAGTCCCTCTGTGTGCACCAGACATTCTGTAAATGCTTTCCTGATACACCTGGCTAGGAATTTCCATCTTGTGTGTTCACTGTCAGATTTTATTCCTCTGGGACACAATTGTTTACAGATAGAAAATACAAACTTTTATAACTAAGCTTCTTAGAGTTCTTCAGGATATTCAGACTGATGTAATCTTTCCTTCCAAAACATATTTACTGCTTTTTCAAAAAAAAAAAAAAAAAAAAAAAAAAGTTCCTAATACTACATACTACATAAATTTAAAGTAAATAAAATAGAAACAAATGTCAACTGAGTAAATGTGTGACCCTCTACTATATTTGGTTGGTCAATTAACTGTTTGACTGAATGAGAGAGTAACCTCCTCCTCTATTTTGTGAATCAGTGTGCATTTTTAATTGTAAAATGGCCATATCCACGGAATCCTAATTTAATATGAGCAGGTATTCTTCACAGAAATAAAATAAATAAAAAATAAAATAAAATAAAATAAAATAAAATAAAATAAAATAAAATAAAATAAGATAAGATAAGATAAGATAAGATAAAATAAAATAAAATAAAATAAAATAAAATAAAATAAAATAAAATAAAATAAAATAAAATAAAATAAAATAAAATAAAATAAAATAAAATAAAGTAAAATAAAGTAAAATAAAGTAAAATAAAATAAAATAGAAGGTTTAAATGCTTAACAATCAATGTTTTTTTATGTTTAAATTTATGATTTTTTGAATAAGACTAGCCACATTGGTCATACACAAATTCTTCTACACAAGGGTAAAATTTTGAGATGACTTATTTTAAAGCCTCTTGCCAAAGGACATCATAAGACATTGATTTGCAATGGCCATGGACAGAACAATAATGCTTTTTCTAGTCTATGTTGCTCACACTTGTGAACAGACCTCTCAGACCTCTGAGATTTTCATCCATTTCTGATTTAGGAAAGATAGTTCAGAGAAAAAATAATTGAAGACTTTTACATATCTATTGTGACAGACTTGAAGTTGGTGCCACATCTCCCTTCATCCTATTTAAAAAATCTGCCTCCTCCAGTTTCTCTGTGTAGGAATGCCATAACCTAAACAAAAATAATTTTGGAAAAATACCACATATGTTATATTTCAAAATATCTCAGTCCTCCTACAGAAGATGTGTTGTTTTATTTACATTTGCCTGTTCTCTAATTCTTTTAAATTAGTAGAACCACTTGTAGTGTCAAAACTAAAAGACAAGGAGTTCTGAGCAAATCCTTCATTTTTATACATAAATCACAACCAAAATTTTCCAGCATTCACATGGAATGGTGAAAGTGTTGTAAAGTACAGAGACATCAATATGTTAATTTTTATGAAGGCTTTGGATTGCCTCATATCACTCTAAATCCAAACCACTGTAAGGTAAAATACAAATAAATGTTTAAAATTGATAACATTTTTACACATAAAATGGACAGCATTGTCAAAATGAAAAATAAAGAAAGAAATAAAAACAACATACTTTGTTTATACTTTGTCTACTTCCATAGACATTAAAGCAGAAGACAATCACTGGCTAACTTCATGCCTTCTAGCTCTTTTATCTTGGCAATGTTTTCGAGTTCTCCTTTGTAACATCTTCTGAGAACATCAGGTTTCTGCTATACGTGAATTCAATGATTTTTTAAAAGGTTGTTCTACTATCTCAAATTTATTTCTAGACTTGTCCCTTCAGTGCTTTGTTCTTTCATATGTACCCTCTCCCTCAGGAGGGTTATAAGGAGCCCTGTTATCTATACTTATAAGAAAGCCTTGATTGACTCACTGCTGTACCCAAGCGGACATCTCCAATTTATGTATGGCAATTGTTATTATATTTAGTGGAGGAAAAAAAAAAAAAAAAAAAAAAAAAAAAAGGAACAGAAAAACAGAAACAGAAACAGAGGCAGAGACAGAAACAGAAACAGAAAGAAACAGAAATAGAAACAGAAACACTACAAGTTAGAGCTAGAGCTGGTGGGATCATGGGCTGTTGAGGATCTGTAAGCTGGGCATTCATCTGACAGCATTTGCCCAGTACTAGCTACTGTAGGCTCACTTTACTGCCAGTGCAAAGAACTGGGCAGTTATGCTGAATGATTTGTCTCATCCTAATACAGATATCTACAATGAGTGGTGTGATTTGTGCCCTGAAAATACCTTTCTCTCCCCAGTGACTGAGTCAGCAGAGATTACATTTACACTGCATTTCTCTTTAGAAGAATTATCTTTCTTCATTGAAAGGATTGTGAAACACTGGAACAGGCTGCCCAGGCAAGCAGTTGAGTCACCATCCCCGGAGGTCTTCAAAAAAACATGTAGATGTAAAGCCTGATGACATGGTTTAATGTTGGACTTGGCAGTGGTAGATTAAAGATTGGACCAGATGGTCTTAGAGGCCTTTTCCAACCTAAATGATTCTATGATTCTGTGATTCTATCTCAGATCAGGTAAGGTAGAGCCTAGAAACAGCCAAAACCCCAAAAGAAATAATAATAATAATAATAATTAAAAAAAAAATACTCAGAAAGGATGCAATTATTTCTTTGTTCAAGGGCATTAAGCTGGTTTTATGAGGTTTGAGAACTACAAGAAAAAACAACCTTCTCTTATCTAATTTCTGTTGTGACCTTAGCGTTGAGTTTATATATGGGATTTGAGAGGACAGTATCAAAGATATGAGTGATTCTCTCCTACAAAAATTAAGAGAAGAGAAGAGAAGAGAAGAGAAGAGAAGAGAAGAGAAGAGAAGAGAAGAGAAGAGAAGAGAAGAGAAGAGAAGAGAAGAGAAGAGAAGAGAAGAGAAGAGAAGAGAAGAGAAGAGAAGAGAAGAGAAGAGAAGAGAAGAGAAGAGAAGAGAAGAGAAGAGAAGAGAAGAGAAGAGAAGAGAAGAGAAAAGAAAAGAAAAGAAAAGAAAAGAAAAGAAAAGAAAAGAAAAGAAAAGAAAAGAAAAGAAAAGAAAAGAAAAGAAAAGAAAAGAAAAGAAAAGAAAAGAAAAGATTAAAAAGAACCCCACCTACAAAACCTTAAATTTGGCTCACCACCTTGGGCAGGAGGGAGCTTCTTAGTATTCTTTTCTCTTATGTTGTGCATTCACCCAACATTTTGCTTGATTATTTTACTGTTTTACATGGAGCACCAGTTTTCATTAAGTGGCTTGCAATGACTTTTGAAATTTTTCCTAAGTGATTGTAGTTAATTAAGAATTCATTAGAAAAGATTAGTAGTTCAGATTTTCCCTTCTAATGTGAACATTTAAAATTTATCAATACTAAATTTTATCAGCCATGACTATGTCAATCTAGATTCCAGCATCTAGATTCCTTTACTCCAGGCCATCCTAACAGACATGTCTATGTGTTATCTTTTTACCTTGTTTTTCTGAATGTTAATATTTTTACCAATTCACAAAGATTGGTAAAAATTTTCACTACATTAAATGTTGAGTTTTCTTCTTTTGTATCCCTTAGCCAGTTCCTTTATTACAATGACATTTTACTGCTTGTTCTGTACAATAGTTCTCTACTTGTGCTTGCTAGAAAAACAGCTGCAGTATCTTGAGATGTTATTTCTTGTCCTCTATAGTCTGCTCTTCCTGTATAGCATCATTAATGCTACACAAAAGTCACTAGAACAAAACGTACTGACGTATTAACCAGCTCACAGCCATAGTTCATAATCAGATAAGCTTATATGTTGCTGTTGATGTAAATATCTGAGGAACACCATGTTTTGTCTGCTAGACTAAAACTCCATCAGGAGGAATGGAGAGGCAACTGGGAGTTCTTTTGTCAAAATCCTCTTGCTTATGGTCTTCTCAGAATAAATATAAATATTTGTTAATATTTATTTAGGCCAAATAAATTCTGACAATCAACTGGTTCACCTCTATGAGAAAAACAATTACTAAGCTTTATAGAAAATGTCAGAGCACGTGAGCTGAGTACAATTTTGCCTTAATAATTTATGTGCAAAAGAAATGTTATTCACTTTGGCCTTGTAGAATTATGCATAGCATCCTTGAAAGTACAATAAACATCAAGAGTTTATATTCTGTTTTTATTCTATTGCCAAAGTCTAAAAATGCTATGAAGTGTGTGTGTGTTGGTCTGGGTAGAGAAAGGGGGACACACACCTGTATTTCATGATGCCTGTAAAACACCTTACATCATTCTGTCATTAGACCAATAATTAGTAGTAACTTTACATCTAAAGGCATTGCTCTTTTAATATCATTCTCATTTTTCCCTGACCCATGCATTTAGCTGATAGTCAGAATTTAGCACAGCTGTTTCTTTGTGATGGAGAAATTGTAATAATCAGATATAATTTAATCATCTTCATTTACAAACACACATGCAGTGTCCTGTTTCCCCAAACCCAGTAAAAACAAACAGGAGCCATAGGTCTTCATATGTATTGGTCCGTAAAATCTTCATGTCTTCCTCCTTCACCTAGTTCTGGTTTTTGTTTCCTCTCTTTGCTCTGCTCTGGCTCCAAAAGCAAGACAGCTACAAGCCAGAACTGTATTGTGAACCCATGAGCTTTTCCTTCAGTGTCTGCAGCTCTCTCCTTTATTGTCAAGCCTGAAGGAGTAAGTAGGTTACATACAATTGTGTTAAACACTGTGCATGAATATAAAAGATAAATAAATAAATAAATCCATGACCAAGAAAGAGTAAAGCATAAGAAGATGTATAAGGAATAAAGATAAAATGTAACACAAACACAGAATACCAATAAAACTGAGAATTAGCCTAATAACTTCATTCACAGCACCCCAGCTGGATTTCATTAAACAGATATCTCTACACAGGTTGTTTTTCAGAAGAGGCATAAAGAGGGATAACATCAGGCTACTTTTTTTTTCTAAAGGACAGCTTAGGAGAACGTGTGGAAGTTACTGCTAAAAAGAAGACAAGTTGGCCATGCAGTTGAGCTGTCAGTAAAGCAGACATGAGGTTTAGTGGCATGAGGAACTATGGGAAACACGAGGTGTTTTGTACAGAAATATTCAAACCAGAAGCAGCAATCTTGGTTATCAGAGCAAGAACAGCAGCTTCCTTCCACTTGCTTTGTTAGGTATTCAAAGGATAATACAGATCATGTCCAGATCATCTCAAGATCAAATATGGGGATAGCTAACATCCAAATATTACACTCTGCTAGAGATCCTTAGGAGACACTGTAAATGAGAGGTTTATGGGCAAGCTCAGAAAGAAGGACAGTTTAGAGTTTGCACCTATTCAGTGTACCTGGGAATGGTCAAGCAGAGCATAACACTAACTGTTCTGTGACTCTTTAAATTACCAGTCTACAAATAGACTCATAAATCCATACTGAGGCTCTTGAGCAACCAGTTTAGTAGAACTCAGCATCTGAATTCAATGCTCTGGACAGCATGACTCCAGATTTTAGTTGTCCTTTCCCTGAAAAGCATTCTCATCAATTTTGAAGTGTTACAGCACAAAATAGACTGCTAAAAACAAATGATAATAATCAAAACAAAAACCTGGTAGGATGCAACAGTAAGCATATGTCAGTGATTTGTGTATCAGTGTTACAAGCAAAAATGCTTATTCCTCTTGTCCTCAATCAGAGGAATTAAAATTAAAGTTCTGGTGTGTTTGCTTTTCCTTTGTCCCTTCTAATTGAAGGTATTAGAATCATAGAAGCATAGATCTCCTGCTCTTCTCAGTGAGTCCTCAGGGCCACCTGCCTTACTCCCTGCTGAGGATGTGCAGTCAGCTGTAAGACTATGTTACAACCAGGATTAGAGCCCAGGTGTCCTGCTGCTTACAGACACACACTTAACAGGGCAGGCAATGCCAACCATTTCACCACAAATTCTTTAGCTAAAGATCTGTGTGCAAGGAATGCATTTTCAGCATGCCTGCAGTGTAATTTTGGGGGATCCTTTTTGGCTCCTCTTTCCGGGGTCAGGATAGAGGAGGTTGTCCTCAGCTTCTTTGTATATAGAGTGGAGGGTCTCTCCCTTCCCCCTACCTTTAGTGTTTTTACCTGCATCAAAAAGTATTACGTGTTCTTTTTAAAACCCTGAACAAAGGTGAGGAATAGAGGCGCATACAGAGATCAATTTTGCATTACCTACTGTTTCCCTGCATGAGGGTTTTACAATGCAAGTCGTTTATTTGATTGCTAGGTATGCTTAAAGTGGTCGGACGGAAGGCTTTGAACTTCGCTGAAGTACAAAAAGCAAGCTGTTCGTTTAATCAGCACATTTAATTCGCCCTGCTTTGCATGCTGCTCCACGCTGTCTCCTTTCCATATAAGGATTCTGTGGCATCTTCCTGCAGCACCCCTGCCTCTCCTCTGAGAGCAGCCAAAGATGGCTTTGTGCACGTTGCTTCTGCATGCTATAGGCCCAACTCTTTCTTGATGTGTGCTGTAGCAGCTTCCTACTTCTCATAGCTCTCTTCTCCTCAGGTGAGTTGTTTATATTCAAGTCCTTTTTGTGCTGACCGAGAGCACGTTGTTAATTTATCCTGCATTTCAATATTTATTTTTGCTGTGCATAGGTGGGAAGTGAATCAGCAAACTGAATTTTGATTAAGGATTTTGGTATTAAGAATTTATATTATTGATAGGTGTCTTTTGTGTTTAGGAATTTATTTTTGTTTAATACTGGGTATTCATTAGATTTCTGTTTAAGCAGCCATTGTTTAGAATCCAAAGAGGGTTTTCTAATGCTATTCATAAAGATCTAGGAAAACCTTTAAGGCAACACTGATCAGAGGAAGGAAAGATTTTCTAATTTAGCAATCACATTAATGAAAAATAGAACATTTTTTTCTAGCCTTTAGTAACATTAGGGGTGTTTCTGTTTTTCTCTCAGACTTGCTCACTCACCTCTGCTGATGTGGAAATATGTAATGTGCAGTTTACAGCAAATTAATAGTACCTTTTGTGTCATTTTCTGTGGTCCTTTTTTTTTTTTTTTTTTTTTTTTTTTAATCTGATTTACCTTGCTGTGCTAAATTGATTAAGGCCAATGTTGTACTTCAGCCTTCTGAGAATACCTGTCACAAATGTTAGAAGAGGTACTTGATTACCCCTTAACATCTGTTCCTGCATACCCCACTTTAGTGGACTGGTTTCAGATATCTCATTATTTCTTTCTGAGCCACATCCACTTTTCCATTCTAAGTCCTTCCCCTGCCAGATGTCCAGGGGGTAGAAGTTAAAATCTGTTTACCAAATGATTAATCTATTCAGTGCTGCTGTGAAGAATCAGCAAGGGCAATGCAGATTCAAACCTCGTCGCTCAAGTTCTCTTTGCTTCAGTGTGGAAGACTGAAGGTACAGATGCTCCCATGGAAGTCATGGGATTCCTATGGGAAGCACTAGGTCCAAGGACAAGGCCCATTCTTCTGGAAGCACAGTGCGTGCTCTCCAGGGGTCTCTGTGTACCCAAACCCCCCGAAAGTGTGCGGAAGTTTAGTTGCATGGCAGAACACAGTCTCTGATGAGACTAAACAACTTGCTTGAAATTTCTTTTTTTCTGTCAATAGAATTTCATTGACATTCTCTTTAGCATTTGATGGGTACCACTGGCAGTTCCCCAATCTGGAAGTCCATGATCTACGATATAAAAGCCTAGTTACAGGCTCATGTCTGTAAGCCTGGCTATCATTAAAGTCTTCATGTTAGATGGCAATCATGAGATGATCTTTCAGCTGTCCTGTGCAAATCTTGAAAATGGAGATCAACATTCAGACTTGAAGAGCTAGAAACCAACCACATAATTTTTTTTTTTTTTTTTTTTTTTTGTACACTACCTGAAGTTCTTATATCTAAAGGACTTAATGATCTCAGAGCAGCACACACTGCTAAGGAGACAATGAATATTGTCTGAAATTTCTGAGAGGTAAGGGTTTTATGCCCAGAGATTTCTTGCTCTAGACCCATGAGATGACGACAAAGGTATATTTAAAGAAAGACAGATTTCTTGTAACCTTAAATTCAGCTGTGAAAAACAAAAATATCACAGTCAGATGTTGCTATATAGAATTTAGCTTTAGTGAAATTCAGAATCTTGCCTAGATTTCCAGCCCATCATGGTCTCTCTTTGTTGTGGAACATGGTGGTTAGTTAATACCATCAGGTAATTCAGATACATCAGTCTTCTCTTTTAGCCTTGCTTAGCTCTGCTGATCAGAGTAGAAAAATGTGTGATTATTCCCCAAATGCCATCACAGTCCAGTGTGGCATCATTCACAGATGTCGTAAGATGAGGACTTCTCTTCATGTGGAGATTCTGATATACCTGTCTGAGTTACATCCAGCAGAACTAGATGCAACTCAGACTGAGACTGCTAGAAGCACTTGAACTTCAGGTTCCCTGCATGTGCAAGCGGTTGCATTGCTTTTACCTGGTATTGTTAGGAATTTTAACAAACAAAATGGCTGAAGTTTTCTCTTTTTAAGAAAATAATGAATTATGGGATAATGGATGCTGAGACTTTGCATAACAAATCAAAGCTTCCAAAACAATGGGTAGAGTCATTCCATTTTGAGTAGTCGTCGATGACCTGGTACGGACAAAGTAAACACAAGGAAAGAAATGTATATATATATATATATATTTTTTTTTTCCCTCCATATCTGTGGCAGTTAGGTTAGTTCTTGAGTTTACAAAAAAAGATAAGAGAGCTTGTCTTCCTTTGAATACAAATGCTTACATTTGCATGTGTTTAGTGCTTATTTAACAGCTCTTTCTGGACATATGTAGTCAAATGATTCCTACAGAGCTAATTGCTGCATCACTTAGCATTCTTACAAGGATTTCTTAATGATTGTGAGTGATCCACAGAATCCCAATTTCCTTAATTACATCTGAATCCTTACCAGCATCTGCACTGTGGGAAATGCAGGTCCCTGCACCTAACATCTTTCCAGTTCCAGGCTGGGGTCTTTACATGTTTCTAATGGTAAGAAACAGACAAAGCTGAGCCTGAAACTCTGTTTAAGGTTTGGGATGATGTCCATGAGATTTCTTCATGTACAAAGACAATCACATTGGCTTTGCTCATCTGGTGAACATGCCCAAACCTCCACATAATTCTTCAGGTCCACATCAAGCTTGCCCAGATACCTGAAGAAGATAACACGTTGCCCTGTCCTTGCAAGAAGCAAGATGAAACACATTTTTTTATCACCTGTCCTGAGGATGCATAGTTTATACTGAAACCATAGGGATGAATACAAGGAGAATAATACTCTGTCCACAGCAGAGAGGAAAGAGGAGAGTCCTTCTGCTCCTTTTGAGAAAGAGATCAGATGGTGGGGACCCTACAGGGAAGGGGAAAAGGAAGCTGGACAGCGGGATATGGTGCCATTTTGCCCCAGACTGTAACCCTTTTGCAGTTCTGCAATACACTCACAATTGTACTCAACTGTTCCCATGGTCTGCCACAGGTTAAGTCTTCTGTTTTTCCTTCATGAGTTGTGGATAGCAAACATGCCTTATGGAATCAGCCTTGGCTAGAAATGTTTACCAATGAAGTTCATTTAAGTTCGTTAGCTAAATTGTCTCCTGAGTGTTACAGCTCTGCAGAAGTCTTTCTTCGGTGTGAGATAAGTCTGCTTGGAGGCGTTTACAAGTTTACATCTGTGAAGTAGAGGTGTATGGGAAGCCTTCACCTGGTACTGTTATTCTGTAGACAAATCTTACAGTCTGTTAGTGAGTTCTGTAACCTTAGGGACCTTGACAACATCCAAAGCCGTGGGTGAGACTCTCAGAATAAATTTAGCTGATATATTGCAGACATCCATATCCAAATTAAATGCATGAGGATCCCTTTTAGTCAATGGAAAAAAAAAAAAAAAAGACACTTTTAGCTCATTAGTCATCTTATTCTAATGTAATTGTCTACAGTAGACCAAATGACTTGCACCCAAAAAGAACTCTGCCAGCCCATCTTTGTCACAGCTGCAAGGAGTTGTGACTCAACTTATCTCACTCTGCCAAGAGAAATCTTTTAATAGAGATGCGATTTTACTGGCAAAAGTTTTGCTGCTTTGTTTTGTTTTGTTATATTATCAGGGTTGGTAGTGTATGACAGCAAAATACATTTTCTTGGTGTAGTCCCTGCTGGAAATACTTTCTGGTAAAGTACAGCCATTTCCAGTACTTCATGCCTTATGAAATTCTACTGTCCAACTTATTCATTCCCCCATACTGGTTTGCGACATTAGGCTTTCATTTCTGGAACAGTACATAGGAAATATTTTATTCTCTTGATTTTTTTAGTACGTTATTTCAGGAATCTTATCTCTCGTAATCCTCTACCACACTGGGGATACAGAACAATTTCACTGCTGAGCTTCCCACTTTGTGACACTGGCCTTTCTAAGCCTTCTGTCCTAAGATTCCTGTCTACCCAAAAGGCATGTTTGATGCACATAGTTATGTCCTCTGAGGGGGGTCTCTAGCAGTGGGAGTCAACAATAAAAGTGTCAATAAGACAACATTACAGTTAGTTTTTGTCACAGGAAACAAGCCGTAACCTTAAAATGTGCTAGCTAGCATGGTTTAAGTGATGTTATTAAGCGTTCATGGAGACACAGTGAGATAAATATAATGAGTATTCAACATGATCCCTAGAAGGCAGTTTAAACTATTATATTGAAATGCTACTGTGTTCAGTTTTCAAATGTTTGGAAAGTTTAGATCTCATCTCCAAATTTCACACTTGCATATGTTGCCAATATCTTCCACCATAGTCAGGGCTTCCTTTTGTCTCTGGCTTCTGGGGTCAGGGACAAGCAGTGCACTTTTGCTCCTTAAGGACTGTGATAGATAACAAAAGCTGTATGAAACAGCTGTATATAGATAAAAAAAGATGTATGAAAGCTACAAAAAGGCATTTTTGTTGTTGTTAGTTTTTGTTGTTGTTGTTGTTGTTTTTTTTAACTTCCTTGCTTAACTTCTTATCCTAGGAACAAAATCTAAAGTCTAATGCCTCTCATCAGATTCTGACTCATCAGAAATAAACCTGCAGTTTACTTGCTGGCAGGGTAAGTCAGCAGGACAGTCCTGCCACCCTGTGCCAGGCAGGCTGTGTACAAACATTTGCTGCTGTTGTCTTTTTCTCCTGGCAGCCCTTACAAAAAGAGTTTTGAACAGCAGAATCCCAAAAGCGAAGTGCGCCTGGAGGCTCTAAAGGAAAACTTACCTTTGGAGCCTCAAAGAAAAAAAAAAAAAAAAAAAGAAAGGTACAAGCATATAAATAATATTTGTCTGATTAACCGTTATCATTTAACACCTGTATTAAGGTAGTTGCCATTTTGTCAATACGCTTTCAGGTATCTGTGAGAAAAGGCAAAAGCTCAAGTGTTCAGATGAAAACTAGGCCATAATGACTCAAAATTTCAGACCTCAGGTCTTTTGTGCTTGCAAGTATACAGCCTCACAGTGAATTTGCTTCCCAACAGGCAATGTTGCAAAGACACAATGGTAGCATCTCAGTTTTGAGCCTTCATAGCTCCAAATTTTTCCTGAGCTCTGCCTCCAGGAGATAACAAGCTTAAGGTTATTTAAGACAAAATGTTGATAGGATTTATACCAATTCTGGTGTAAAATGTAGCATTTTAAAGGTCAAATATTCTCTATGTTTTAGTAAAATAGTCCAGTCTATCTCATCAACAAGAAGTCAAATAACTCATATGGTAGACCTGACATGTGGCTTGCATGTTGGATGGATCTTTAACTAGGATAGTCCACAATATTTTATCACAGGTTTCTCCCTTTACCTTTTCTAGTGATTTAAATTAGGTCTGATTTTTTTTTTTTTAATTTCTTTGTTAAAAAATGTACACCGGCATCTCAGAACACAGTGTATGTACATGTAAGACTGAGTTCTTATGAAAGATGTTATGCAAAACACTGAATAAGAAAAATAAGGCAAAATAATCTAACAAGATCAGATATAAGAGAAGCAATAGAATAATTCTGGTTTTTTTTTTTTTTTTTTTTTTTTTTTTGAGAAAAAGAAAGCTAAAACAACCAAAGAAATAAAATCAAAAGTAGTGATTTTGAGAATTGAGAGAAATTTGGCAGGCATTCCTGGCAAAGCAGAACAAGAAGGGATTAATAGCTACAAATACACATCGAATTTCTTGAAGATCTGACAGTAAAAAGTCATGGAGAATTGCAAATTCTCCATGCAAATTACAATGGAGAATTGCAGAATTCCAAAGAATGAGATGTTCCCTAAAGTAGGGATTGCTTGTTGCTAGATAATTGTCATATATGTTGCCAGTATGAATATGGATTTTCTATTTAAAAAAGAGTAGAAATGAAAAATAAATCTCCTATATTACAGCTACAGGACTATTGATGGTATTACAAACTGAGAGAACTTGAAAAATAAATAAATAGCTACCTCCAAAACACTATAATTGTGCTGGTGCTCTGTGGGGCAGGAGGTGGGAGGCTAAAAGATAACTCCAAAAACAAAAGAGGCTCTTTGTAAGAGTAATGCCATCTGGGGTTATGGGAACAGTTGTTGATGCTGTGAAGAGGAAAGTATTAGATCCAGTCATGCAGGACTAGGAGGACTTGCTCAGTTTCAATATCCCTTCTCTCTCTCTCTCTAAAATATCAAAAGCATGTCACTGCAAGAAAGAAAAACAGAAAATGTGAGAACACATACATATGTGTCTCTCTATATTTCCCAATATATATATACATGGACACAAAATGGCAAGCAAAAAAAAATTTAAAAAAAATTGAAGTGACAGCAAATTGCTCATTTTCTCAAAAGTGTAATATACTCGAGCAGATACTGTAGTTGCTTTAGTAAATGTCTTCAGTCCTCCCTTATCTCACAGCTATGTTTTTTCAAATAGAAAAGTAAGGATCAGCTGTATTGATTAGGGTCATTACTCAGAGTTCCAGCGACAGCCTGTGCAATCAACATAAATTGGTGATTAACAGGATCGTTTATTTGGAAGCATCTGGAACATGAAACCTTGGGGACAGTCAGAAGATGTGTGACTGGAAACTGTATTTTGCCTTTTATTGTTTCCATGAATATTATTTTCCCTGAAAATACTTTTTTTATTCTCCTTTCAAGCCCTAATCTTTGATTGTGTGCACTGTGCATGTGTAGTACTAGCTTTGAAGGATGATAATTTAACCATGGGTTTCTCAGTGGGGAGAAAATTAAAATGTACAGCCTTTTGTCTGTGTGGTGAGTTACTAAATCACTTCCCACAGTATGGCACAGCTTGCAGCATTACCCATGACTTAAAAATTCTTCATTAACATGTATCGTTATTGTGTCCCACTGTGAAAAATGTGTTATACTAGTTGGTCTACTCATAAGTAAACCTCGTTGTAGAAGAGAACTTTTTGCTCCTGTGAATAAGAACTAAATATTGAAATGTATTTAATACTGTTTTGTCATGACACAAAATATAAGAAGTGGGTTGGAAGATCTCTCTGCCCTTATTGCCTAACACAGCACATATTGTCTTTTCTCTGCTGTCTGTGTAAGCATCTGCTCAGCTTTTCCAAACAGAAAGCCTGTAAGAGAAGTATATATTACAAGTCAGAAAATGAAATAAATTCACTTGGCTTTGACAGGGTAGAAATATTATTGTCTTTCATTGATTCTGCACACCTTCAGCCAAAGTCCGTCTTGCTTAGGAGTATGTCAGAAGCTTCTGTACAAGTACTCTGTCATTTGCCTCCAAGACCAAAAGCCTCTAGGGTGTACAACATCAGGGTAACATACGGTATTTTGGGACCATACTCCACCTAAGGATGTTCTTAGGCTTACTATCAGCTTTTTACATGCCAGTTGTTGGCTATATAAATAGGAAAACATCTCTGCTGGTGGGCTTTTCTTCTAAAGAAATAGCCAGGAGTACTAACTTCTAATACTGTTTATTTATTTATGTGGCAAGTACATAATTGGACTCCTGCTACACTGGTGTTGTAAAGCAGTTTCAAGGTATGTTTAACAGTGGGAACAAAGCAGGATGGAGAGATCATGCAAAAACAAAGGACATCTACAACCTGATTAATACAGATTAAGCATGCCCTGCAGGCTTGGTTCTTCTAAAGTGACTACAAAAGAATTACAGCTTTTGAACATGAACATCTTTTGCCCACAACATATTAATTTGACATCGTATACCATTATTCTGTGGACTTACATTTTAGTGTCAAAAATGAATCTTTTTCTGACCACAGTCACCTACTGTTATTTGAAACAACACTGTGCAGAAAAGGAATGAAAGCTAATTCAAGGGCTATTAAGAATATTATTTGTATATTACATTAAAAATGAAATGTAATTCGATAAAGTGCTCAGCAGAGGATTCTGGATGGGAAGGCACTTCCGTGGGTAAGGTAAGAACAGATAGTAATGGTTGATTAGAAAGAAAGGAAATTCTGATTGATGAATCTCATTGATGCTTATCTCCCATCTCAGGCATTACACAGAATTATCTAGTTATCAATAACATGTCAGTTCTTATTGTGTTTTATTAAAAGCAGACCCGGGTCATTCCCAAGACTGGATATTATTGAGGAAGCATATATACTCCTTCCATACAGGGGTAGTGGATTGTCACTACGAAAATTTCATAAGAGTAAATATCATAAACACGGAGAAAATCAGTTTTTATACTTTTAGCTATTCTCTCTTCATTTCTTTGTTCATTTTTTTCTGAGTAGCCAAACTTTTTGCAAAATGATGTTACACTTCCTTGCATAGTATTATAAAAAATAATAAAATGACTGGATTCATTTTGATTTTCTTTATAACCTGACAAAATTGAAATGTGGCATGTGGTTTTCTAAATAAAGTTATGGCTTTAGAAATTTGTAGTGGAGTTTTCTGTTAGGTTAACTTTTGTGGTTTGTTCACTGGCAAAGCTGAATTTATTTTGCTTAAAGTAGACCTTCCTACTGCAAATGTGCAAACCTGTGATGCTCTGTGCAATGCTCATTTTGACTAGTCTGCTGACTGAAAATAAACCCAATATTTGTTAGTGTCATACCTGTCACACAGCTTCTGCATCATCAATTTATCTTCTTCCAAGGGAAGGTTAAATGTGTAGCCTTTCATTGCAAGGTTTGCACTCCTAGACACTGCACAAGGAAGATAAAACCTGTCAGAAGTGACAAATCATTGGTATTCTGGTTTATTTGAATATTGACTTATTTCACAAATGTAAGGCATTTTTTTTAATTAATTTCAATCCAGAAAGAAGACATAATATTGTGTAAATAATAACAGAAACATCAAACACAGTCAGCCTTGGCCAATATTCATGTATCCAGGTCTGTTGCAAGAGCAGAGAGGTTGATATATTCCATTTTTGCTATTACCTTCACTTCTCCCCAGTTTCTTTTACTTACTGCTTTGTGGTACTGAGGATGGAAGTTTTGTTTTGATTTTGGTTTTTTGATCCCCCTTTTGCCCCTCTATCCATGTTCAATACTCCTATGTTGCTCTGACATCTTAGCTTCTTCTCTATTGTCAGCAGGTGTTGGTGCCATCACTGAAACATCTCAAAATCAGTATGCTTGTCATGTACTCTGATTAAAAGTGGTGATGCTAGGACACCTGCTAGTTTTGAATCCTCATGGGAAGGGCATGCCTCTGCACAATTCCCCCATTACAATCAGAGGTTCATCTACCTCAGCTTTCTACATTGATAATTAATTTATATATTGATTGCTTTTCTTGATTTTCATTAGTTGCTTCAATAATTATGAAGGAGTTCATGAAGAAAAGAGGTAAAGGAATTTGCATTAACCATAATCATTGATCTTTTATGGCCCTCAGCTCTATCACACCAGAATGATGAAACAGTAGAAATAGTTTAAAATTTGCAGATACCCACAATTTGCACATCAGTAACTGAAGGAGGAAAGATCCTGAGCTGCTTCTCAAAGCTAGTTCTGATCTGGTTCTTGGGGCTGTGTATTATCCCAGCATTTATCCCAACAGTTTGTCAAAACTGGCAAACCTGGCAAAAGTTGGTATCTTCTTTTCGATATTACTAATGTTATTTCTAATTATTGCTTGCATATTCCTACTATGCCAGTAATCATGGCCATAAAGAGTCTATTATTCAAATGAGCACTCAAAAGCCTGAGGCTATTCCAGGACTCTTCTGTCCTGTTTGTTTGTTTGCTTGTTTGTTTCTTTTTGCTCCGAGTGCTTTAAATGTTTACACTAGCACTTTTTTCAAAATCCCAATCAGTAAGGTTTTTTTGTTTTGTTTTTTCTTCTTCTGGGAGCTTTTTGTGTTTTGTATGGTTTATCTCATGCTAACAGTGGGTTATTCTGGGGGACAGATGGAAGGCCTGAGGCCCTTTCTCTCCCTGCCCTCCTTGCAGCAGGGTCTGAGTACCAAGTGCAGAGCAGCTGGTACAGCGCCAGCTTCCAAATGGCCACTGAGACTGAGCCTTGCATTCATTTAATGTATAGAAAAATCCTGTACCAGATCTATCTCCATCACATCCCCAAAGTGAGTGGGATAGAGAGCAGAGATGGGAAATCTTCAAGGGGCATTTCTGAAGGACATAACCTATCAGGTTTGGTGGGAATAATAGGTTTTAGGAGAAATATATGAGGCTATGGGAAAGGAATGGAACATATGGTGCATACTGAAGTGTAGAAAACATTTGGTAGTATGAGGGAGACCTCAGGCTCACCCTGTGGAAAAGACAGCCTTAATGGGGAGAGTGCCAGAGCTCCTCCCAGACAGTGAGAGTGGGAAAGGGCTCCTGATGTGACGATCCTATCCCCTGGAAAGATGGGAATGGCAGACCTTCCTCTTTCCATCCCAGTGGAAGATGGAAAGTGGAAAGATGGGGAGGAGCTGTTCCATACCTTCCCACATCATAGAAAGGCGACTGAGGGAAGAAGCAAATAATATTCTCCATTGCCTCATTTACAAAAGGAAAAAGGAGAGCCAGCCTTCCTGCCCAGAGGTGGCCAGGCAACCAACACACTCATCTGCAAATAAAGGGCAGGAGTTTAATTGTGGGCACTGTGTGTTTTTGGACACACCTCAAAACTCATAGCTGCTTCTCTGACATTCTACCTTACCAAATAGTTAAAGAAACCGAGAAAGTTTTAGAACAGATAACATGGACTCCACCCCAGGTCCTATCACTACCATGCAGCCTCTGATAATTTAATTTAGCTAATGAGCTTTGGAAGAATCATGTTGGAGACAGAGATGGGAGAGCTTTTAGGATCAACCAGTGAAATAAACAAGACAGTAGCTTCAAAAATTAAAAACGTTTTGGTAGTGGTTTTCTTATTGTGCACTCCAATTAATTGCATCTTTCTTGCTGAAACCAGAACATCAGACGTACAACGTGTTCCCTGAACTTGCTGGAAAAAATATTATACATGGTCCCCTCTAGAGTATTAGAGTATTAGAGTATTTTCATTAAGTTGATTCTGTGCTGTCAGTGTATGTGGCTTACTACATAATAAAAAACTCACGGAAATTAGCTCCTATAGGGATTGTATATGCCCTTGGAGGTCTCTGGGTCCAAACAGTAGTATGTGGATCACAGCTGGCTCTAAAAGCTCATATTCTTGAGAGATATACTTACTCTATGAACATATCTTAATCTAGAATGTTTGTTTGTCATCCTTGCTGTATGTGGGTAAGAATATACTAGAGACTATTCTGAGATAGATTAATGCTTGTTCTGGACATATGAAAGTTATTAAAAAGTGATCCTGTGGAGATAATATTCAGAGTGAATCCTGTGGTATACAAATCAGTGGATACAACCTGAAATGTATCAACATCAGGTACAAGTGGCAGGTTTAGGTCCTGTAGCAATTCCTGCATTGTACAATGCAGTGTTATCCAGGAGTAGCTGAGCTAAGTCTGTTAGGGAAAAATATATCACGGAGCATGGCAGCCCCAGAGAGGTGAGGCTGCTGCAGCTCCATGCCCCACCTCCAACTGGCAGTGTGTCTGAAGATGCCTTTCCAGCCGGCACATAAACACAGAGCACATGTATATCCCATATATATACATGTACATATATATACACATGGTTGGTCACCCAGACTCACAGACAGACATGCAGAGCATTCACATGAACACAAACAGCACCAACAGGCTCATCCTGTTACCATCGCTGGCAAATCAGGATGGACATCCACTACCAAGAATATGTATAAGTATACAAATATATTTATACACATGTATATGGTGTGGATCCACATATACAGTGGGGCACTGACACTCAGACATAAAAGTCTCTCATGCCACAGCCCCACTCCAGCTGCAGGTACAAAACATCTGATGTACACACGTGCACACACACAGAGAGGCACACACACAGCTGTCCAGAACTCTCCTACGCACTAGCAGCCAACTCCCCCTTGCTCTTGCCCTTAGAGACTCTCCCTGCTCACGGGCCACTTCACCTACTCACCATCTAGGCTTGCTCAAACTTTACCAGTGTTCATGCAATGCTTCACACACCTCTACTCACTCTGTTTGCTGCAGCATCACCAGACGAGAGTACCAGACAGCCAGCTCAGCACATCACAGACCTATTTTTTTAGCTCTTATGCTTCTATTTTGCCACACCTTTTCAAACCCAGATCACTTTTTTCCTTCCCTTTTCCTGCCTTCAATTCCTCCTCTCAGCATGCTATAATGTTCTATGCAATCCTGAAATGCTCATCCTCTGCATCCTATCATGTGTACTGTAACCCATGGACAGTAACCTCACCAAGCCCAAAACCTACTGCAGTGTTGACCCATAGTGATGGGTATCAGGTCTGGACCATTGGGCCTCCTGGGGCAGTCCTGGGAAGGGCGCAGAACTGGTGTTCCTCCTTCTGAGTCCTTAGTTTGGGTTTCCACCTGTTTTGTGCCCCTGTCCTCCTCTGGGCTAGTGTATGTGGACATTTGACAGACTGATGGCTCTTGTGATAGACCTGGGAGCAGCTAAGGCCAGGATATGATTTGGGTTCCTTAACCTGCCATTGACTCTCTGTGCTACTTTGTGAATGTGCAGATGAGCTTTTATCACATAATTTAACATGAAGAGGTCAGCCTGTAACAACAGGAACATCACAGCAGTGCTACCCACATTACTCTGTGCTAGTGACCCCACCTTCCAGCATTGCAGCTATGTGGATAGCTGGGGCTGGGTATTTCTGAACTGCGCTCCATTACCCTGTGCAAATATGCCCTGTATGCTGCCTGCAAACACACACATGCAGACACACAGACACACGCTCACACACCCCCCAGTGCTACAGGAACAGCTATTTGAAGCTCTTGTATGTTCAGAGGTGCGGGAATACAATGGGTTTCTGCATTTATTTTACTTTAGTTTAGTGTAGTTTAGTTATTTTGTGGCTGGTTTCAGTCTCCCTACCAAGTTCTTTAGTCCGTTGATTATTTTGCAGAGCTCAAGCAGAGTCTAACCAGAAAATTTGAGCTTATACCTGATCTTTTCCCAAAAGATAAAGTGTTGCAACACAGACCTTTTACCTACTGTTTCATCTCTGTCATGAAGGCATATTTCACTATGCATTGTTACAGCTAGAAGTGAAATTTAATACTGTTTTTTTGGCTGACTTGGAGGGGGTTGTGCATGATAATAGTGTCTTAATTCTATAACTGTGTTGACTATTTTAAACATGGTAATATTCACTTCAAAACCTGTGTGCTCATGAAAAATGAGGTAACAATGGACAACTTTGTCTAGGAAGCACTGCTTATATTCACACCTTCAGTAAATGACAGAAGTAGCAGCATTACAAAATTCTGTTATAATCTATTGTTCAAATAAGCAATATTTTCAGAAAAAATATCATGTGAAATAAGTATTATAATAAAGTAATTCCTAGGAGCAGGACTAGGTACAATGCCCGTACTGAAGAATTGTGCAAGTGGAAATAGGCCAGTGTGAGTAGCTATTTCTTTAGGCTTTATTTTAAACAGATTAGTATAAAAAACCTGCCCTTTGAACATTTTTTTTTCACAGAATACTTCAGTCCATCAAACAGAACAAAAAACTTCCATCTGATCTTTGACAGACTTCTGCCATAATAATCCAAAATTCTTTCAGAGATTTATCAATGTAACTTTACAGTATTTTGAACTATTACTGCAAAACACAGTGCTGTTTTAAGATGAGAAAATAGCTTTGCTTTAGTTAACATTCAGCAAGTGCTCTTTTCTGACAGGGATTATGGCAGAATCACAGTACAGGGAGAATGAGTCCTGCATTGATCACTGAAAGTAATGGATCATTGAACTCCTGCATTAATCTGCTCCTTTAGAGTCTATACATTATAAAAATTCAAGCATGTTGCAGATTGCCTGCCTACCATACTATTAGAATGTGAAAGATTTACAGAGTGAATTACCGTTGACATACACCAGGGCAGTCAGACTGAAGAACTGCTGTATTCAGCTTGCTGCAAACATCAACCATGTCTTTTCATATCTTCAGTCTTTCTGAGGCTAAAGTTCTTTACAAGGAAATGTTTTGGACAATTCAGAACCTTTGGTCACTTGAAAGGCCATACATTTGTGGAACAGCAAAATCTCTTTTTTAAATGACCTGTGTGTTGGCTTTTGTGGAAAAACTTAAAAAGTTTTTTTTTTTTGTATGTCTAAAAGAAAACATAACCAAGATAAGCCTATTATACTCATTGAATCCACACTCCTACTGATGTGGGATTCAGTGGGGATATACTTCTCTGATTTATGCAGTCAGTCAGATGTATCCTAGCACTGCAGAGTCTTTCACAAAGCATAGGCGTTTTGAATGATTATCAAGGACAAGATCTCTTCTCTTGTTGGGTAAAAATCCCTACAACTAGAAGACAATACACTAGCAAACCAGATGTAAAAGTCTGAGAACAAAATAAGTGGCTTTCGTAATGAGGAACATTTGAATGCACAGGATCATAATACATAGAATGTATAACATAGTTCATAAAATATAGAATAAAAAATCACTGCTGCAGTAAAATGAAGGGTCTTACATTCTTTATCAAATAAATTCAGGTAAGGCTACATGGAACAGAAGTCTACAAACAAGGCTGAATGAATTTTGTTTACACTGGTGTAAAAATATTTTTTCATTTGTCAATTTCTTACATTTCACCTGTGCAGATGTGGTGGTTTCACGATGATGGGCAGCTAAGCTCCACCATGCCACTCTCTCAGGCACCCTCATGAAAAGAAAAGGCAGAAAAAAAATGAAAATATTCTAGAATATGCAGTTAAGTCTTTCATTGAAATTTAATACTTTATACATTTGCTTTTGAAACTATTTCAATTTCCTGCTGTCATAAGGGATAGGGATTGTCACCAAATTATGGGTGATCAAATCTAAGATATTGAGTCCTTAGTGGACTGACAGCCTCTGACATTTGAGTTACTAGCATTTGCAAAGTTACTATGGTGACAAATGTAACTCTCATTAAAAAAATAATAATAATCCTATTTTGCTTAACCATGATTTTCCAAAGAACTCAGCATGGTTCCATAAGTGCATTCCTGCCAAAATGGATGCATGGTGCCCTTTTTTCCAAGAAATTGTATCTTTAGTGAAGTGTAAGTGTAAAGGGAAGTCTGACCTCTGCTTTGGTCATAGTATCCTATGATAGCTCACTCAGATTACTGTAATTTTTAACAGATTTAAAACAGCACAGTGATCATATCTTAAAAGAAAGACCAGAGTATATTCAGCTTCTTTTTGATCATTCTGGTGAAGTAGAACAACCCTAAAGTCACCATGATCCTTCCTTTTAAAATTCCCATGCCCTGAAAAGTAGACCCATCACATGTAGCTTAAAGGTGAGCTGCAGCAGGCTGCTTTGACTCATGCCATAGGGGCATTGGCACTGGACCCAGGTATATGAAGATGACCTGAAGTAGTTTTTGTCTATATCCATCTCTCTGGTCCCATGATAAGCAAAGACAGCTGGGAAGATATGATCCATATTCTCTTTCATGGTGTCAGACTACACCATGGTCTTTTTTTGTGTATGAAGCATTCTGCCATGACTATGTAGAGATAAATCGTTATGTGTTATGAGAGGGGGGCACTAGTGAACCTATCACCCACATGGATCATTTTTGCAAATGGTTAGGAAACTGATTTTTAAAGCTATTAAATCTTCTCTTACAGAGACCGAGAGCTCTGATACAGACCAAGTATCCCACATGTGTAGTTAAGTAGGCTGGTTTCTATTCCAGTGTAGTTTTCCTAGGTATCCTGTATTGTCCAATTGACTCTCCATTGACTGTAAAGGGAGAGAAGAGATATCAGCATCCTACCAAGCACTTGAGTCAGAGCCTAAAGCCAGGCATACATAGTCAAGACAAAGACAAAGGCAAAGTGCTTAGAGTAAGTTTATTGCACTTTGTGCAACATTCAAGGGTAGGTACTGCTCTCTGTTGGAAGATGCTGACAGCAGCATCCTTCTTGGCTAAGCCTGAAGCCAGGGCGTGGAATTTTCCTTCCTACAGATCAGGCCCAAGTACTAGCAGAGTACTATGTAGAGAGGTGCTACAAGCATACTCCTAAGCTGCTCTTTGGTGTATCATATTCAAATTGCAGAAGAGAGTTTTGTAGGGTGAGCTCTTTCACCATCAGCACTCAACGTCCTCATAGTGTTCCAAGGCCTAAGATACTCTTATTCAGCCGTAGTCAAGACTAGGGCTTGAATAATTTAAATGGAAGGAAAACTAAAGTTCATTCTCAGCCTCTGACCATGGCTTAATGTACAAAATACATGTAAATGTTGCTGTCTTCCTGGTAGATCAAAGAGCTGTAGTGGAACGTGCTGGAGAGAAACAACAGAAGGGAGACAGAACGGCTTTGAAGTTTTGCTGATAAATTTAGATCCTAATTTTAAAAGGTGAAAGATAAGATATGAATAAGCTGTTGATTTTGTTTCAAAGCTCTGGTTTTAGATGATAAATTTTGCATTAAAACGTGAAAGTACTTTTTTTAATTGTGTGGGAGAAAGTGTCACAGCTTATTTCTAAAAATACAGAAAGAATGTTGATGGCAGGAGAAAATGCTGAAAGATTGTCTTGTTTTAACAAGCAAAAGTAAGACCTATGCTGATGTTACCCCTGTAACAATAATTCCTGAAGATAATCCTTAGTTTCTTGGAAATCCAGAATTAAACAGAAT